>NW_026079799.1:0-1091 GCF_006386435.1 Epinephelus moara | reverse complement strand
TATAAGACAGTTGTTTTGTCGGTGAACCTTGTGAGTTGTAATGGAGCCAAATTTTGTAACATTACCTTTGTTAAATGTTGCTGTTGTCCCTGGCTTCATATGAGTAGAGGAAAGGTTCACTAGCTGCTAGGCTAATTTATATAAAGTAAAATGCCATAGGCTTGTGCTAAAAACGTTAGCATGTTGTATTTGTGGGGAAAATGTGTCCAGATAAAGACAAGTGCTTGTCTGTGAATGCTGCGAGATCTTTTCTGAAGGTCTTGCATTCATTGTCACTGTTGTGCCTTTTGACGTGCTTCTCTTTTTGTTTAATAAGGTCAGCTTCATATTGATATTGATTATATTCTGGTCCGTCTGGGTTTTAATGTATTTTTTTTACTTTGTGAAGCACATTAAAGCTAAAATGGGGTGTTAAGTTGCTCTTTAAACTTTAAATGTAAACCCATATTCCTATCAACAGACCTAGACTCTAACAAGTCTCCATACTTGCTCTTACTCTACTGGACACAGGTACCCGAAGTTGTTTGTATAATAAACCCAGAGGCCTGGGTAAACAGGCTCAGTGAATGTGGTGCGAAAGGTGTATAAGTGGCTCAGTGTGTTAGAAGAGACCCTGTAGAAGGACAGAGTGCCAGCAGGCCAGTCCAGATACACCCCAACTCTGCTGCAGCCATCAGAGGGAAAAGGAGTTTGCCACACCTCCCCATTGTGCCATGCTGTAAATAGGTGTTTGTGAGGTGATGCATACTGGCCAAAAGCCCACGATATGGTATTATTTCCAAACTCGGCCCTTGAACTGCCAGATTTTCTTTCAATCCCCTTGTATGCCACAGCTACATAACTAGATTCCTTAGGACACTGACTAAACTCAACCTCCCAGTAATGGCGCCTGTTTAACCTCTCGTAGCACAAAACCTGAGTATGTACATCAAACCTCTCCTGGCGATTGGGATATGTCTGCCAATTTCCGCATGTCGCCTTCTTGTTTCCTTCAGACAGAGTGAGGTAGTTGTTTACAGTGTTTGGGTCCAGGGTGAGATCACAGGAATCTATGGAGAGACCAAAACAAAATGTGTCTTAAGTCATTCTGA
>NW_026079798.1:0-1155 GCF_006386435.1 Epinephelus moara | reverse complement strand
CACACACACACACACACTTACACACCCTAATGACTCACTAAAGTCGTACATCTGACAAAGGCAGCTAAAGACTGAAATGGTGAACCAGCGATAACCAAAAACTAATAATATAAATAAAAATAAACACCCTTGTTCTTTTTTTTTTTTTTTCATAAAGAAAACTGACTTATTTGACTTTGATAAATGCCCTCTATGGCCAACTCCGAGTATTGTCTCGTCTGTTCTGATCAAACAGGAAACATATGACTACCACATATTAGCTCTTTGTTAGTTTACAGTGAGTGGATCCACTCATCTTGTTTTTTTATGGCACGTGAATAGTATATAGGTTCATACTATAGCTATAAACACACTGTGTCCACAATACGCTTGTAACCCTTTCAGCCTCTGGGCACGTCTCACACCGATCTGTTCTCTGTTTTCATACAACTGTAGTTGGGGAGTGAGATATTCCTCATCGTCGTTTAATGCTTTTGTAAGTAGCAGCAGCCGAAAAGTGAAATTAGTGTGATTAGACTGTGCAGAGGTTAAGTGTAATACTACTGATTTGTGTTTGCACTGTGCAGCCCAGAGTAATTGGTAAGAATAAAGTTTCAGCATTATTATTAAGTGTGTGTAGAAGAAGCTAACTATGTGCATCTATATTGTGGCATTTAATATTATGCTGAAACTGAGAGAAAAAAATTCAAATGAACCAAAAATGAAAAAAAAAAAAAAAAAGGGAAAGGAACACAAGTTTTGGCTTAATAGCAATGCAGGTATACATTTCCCTTTTTATATATAGATTTTTGTCAATATTTCAAAAAATATAAAGTTTTTCATAGTTTCTGTTGTTGGCTTACATCATTAAATAAAACTTTTTTTATTTTTGTATCTTCTGTTAAAGTCGCATGCTGCTTTTTAATATGGCAGTTGGATTTTTTTTTTATTAGTCATCCATTTTTATTTCATGCATTTCTTGTTGGTTTCTTTACTTTTGAGTATCTACACAGTGAGGTCCAGGAAACCCAACCACACACACCCACCCACCCACACACACAAACACACACTCACACACAGACAGAATTGTCGGATATTTCCAGTTCCATCTTCAGTCCTTCGTATGCCGCCATTCGCCATTCTCCTTCCGTCCTCATCACTACACGTCTAGACAAG
>NW_026079797.1:0-2194 GCF_006386435.1 Epinephelus moara | reverse complement strand
ATGGACTGGCTTACATTAAAAGAGGACACTTACAGGAAGAAACACTGGAATACTCAAAGGCAGATACTTTGACCTACTGCTGACAAACGGAGTCACCACTCAAAGTGAAAGTAAGTTTAAAGAACTTTGCAGAGGAAGGAAAGGAGCCACAGCTGTCTGACTGTGTTTTATGTGTGGGTGTTTACAGCTCACAAAGCGAGAAAATGGCTCACCAATCAGAAAAAGATCTATCCTGTTCTATTTGCCTTGACATTTTTAAAGAACCTGTTGTTCTGTCATGTAGCCACAGCTTCTGTAAAGACTGTCTGAAGAACTGGTGGAGAACGAAGCAAACACGCGAGTGTCCAATTTGTGAGCAAATATCTTTACAGAGTGAACCACCTGTTAGTTTGGTACTGAAGAACCTGTGTGAGGCGTTTTTACTGGAGAGAGATCAGAGAGATTCAGGGACTATCTGCAGTCTGCACTCTGAGAAGCTCAAACTTTTTTGTCTGGACCATCAGCAGCCAGTGTGTGTTGTTTGTCAAGAATCCAAAATGCACAACAACCACAGATTCAGACCCATCGATGAAGCTGCACAGGAGCACAAAGAGGAGCTGCAGAAATCCCTCAAGCCCTTACAGGAGAAACTGAAGCTGTTTGAACAAGTTAAAGGAAACTGTGATCAAACGACAGAGCACATTAAGGTCCAGGCCCGACACACAGAGAGACTGAGAGCACATTAAGGTCCAGGCCCGACACACAGAGAGACTGATTAAGGAGCAGTTTCAGAAGCTTCACCAGTTTCTACAAGAGGAAGAGGAGGCCAGGATCTCTGCTCTGAGGGATGAAGAGGAGCAAAAGAGTCAGGTGATGAAGGAGAAGATTGAGGCTCTGAGCAGAGAGATAGCAGCTCTTTCAGACACAGTCAGAGCCACAGAGGAGGAGCTGAGAGCTGAAGATGTCTCATTCCTGCAGAACTACAAGGCTGCAGTGGAAAGAGTCCAGCAGCGCCCCCTGCTGGATGATCCACAGATGGTCTCAGGACCTCTGATAGACGAGGCCAAACACCTGGGCAACCTGACCTTCAACATCTGGAAGAAGATGAAGGACATGGTCTCCTACACTCCTGTGATTCTGGATCCAAACACTGCTCATCCAGAACTCATCCTGTCTGATGATCTGACCAGTGTGAGATGTGGAGAGAAACAGCAGCTTCCTGACAATCCAGAGAGATTTAATTCCCTTCACTCTATTCTGGGCTCTGTGAGTTTTAACTCGGGAACTCACAGCTGGGACGTTGAGGTTGGAGACAATACTCACTGGAGAGTGGGTGTGGCAGCAGAGTCTCTCAAAAGGAAGGGAAATAAAAACTCTGAATTCTGGAGAATAGGGTTCTATAAAGGTGAATACTCAGTACGCTCACTACCAGGATTATCCATCATTCTCCTTTTGGAGAAGAAGCCACAGAGGATTAGAGTTCATCTGGACTGGAACGAAGGAAAAGTGTCATTCTTTGATCCTGATACTAACACACACCTACACACCTTCACACACACTTTCTCAGATCGGCTGTTTCCATACATTAACACTTGGAATGATGTGCCACTAAAGATAATATCAGTCCCGTCTCTGTAACAATCTAAGAGGTTTGCTATCAATATAAGTGGCTAATTTAAAGATGATTCTGATGACTACGTAAAGTACATGATTATCACTGATCTATATTATCTACATTATCCATCTAGGCATATAGAAAAACACATTTTTGTAATCTGTAATATGACATGACGAAAGATCAAATCTTGTGATCTCTGTAATAAATACGTTTTTAATTGCAGTTTTCTGTGTGATTTATGACACAAACTATATGACTGTGCTACTCCTTAACACTGTTTACACACTCTCCTTAAAGGAATACTTCACCTACAAAATGATCATTTGTGTATATTAGTCATGCTGTGCTGGTTTGAATTCAGGAAGAAAACTTTGTTTCCTTTCATCCCTTTACAGAAAACAGCAAACATATTGATTGATTAGGGACCATTTTTAAAAGCAAGACTATATCAAAATATGTGTTTACGAACTCTCACACAACTCATGCAGTATAATCTAAGTCTCACTTATCCAGTCATATTCTCAGTGCCTCCAAACATGCAGTTTTGCTTAAAAACCTCAGTATCAGTCTGGCTTCAAAGAGAGTAAAGATAAGTTT
>NW_026079796.1:0-1204 GCF_006386435.1 Epinephelus moara | reverse complement strand
AAATCATGAAAAAAGTCATAGTATATAGCATGTCATCCAAAATCATGAAAAACATCATAGTATTTTATGTCATCCAAAACCATGAAAAAAGTCAAAGTATAGTATGTCGTCCAAAATCATGAAAAAAGTAATGGTATAGTATATCTTCCAAAACCATGAAAAAAAAGTCACAGTAGAGTATGTCATCCAAAATCATGAAAAAACATCATAGTATATAGTATGTTGTCCATAACGATGAAAAAAGTCATAGTATAGTATGTCGTCCAAAATCCTGAAAAAAAGTCATAGTATAGTATATCTTCCAAAACCATGAAAAAAAAGTCACAGTATAGTATGTCATCCAAAATCATGAAAAAACATCATAGTATATAGTGTCTTTCCAAATCATGAAAAAAAGGTCATAGTATAATATGTCGTCCAAAATCATGAAAAAAACGTCATAGTATAATATGTCGTCCAAAATCATGAAAAAACGTCATANCATGAAAAAACATCATAGTATATAGTATGTTGTCCAAAACGATGAAAAAAGTCATAGTATAGTATGTCGTTCAAAATCATGAAAAAAATGTCATATTATAATACGTAGGCCAAAATCATGAACAAAAGTCATAGTATAGTATGTCGTCCAAAATCATGAAAAAAAGGTCATAGTATAATATGTCGTCCAAAATCATGAAAAAAACGTCATAGTATAATATGTCGTCCAAAATCATGAAAAAAGTCATAGTATAGTATGTTGTCAAAAATCATGAAAAAACATCATACTATAGTATCTCATCCAAAATCATGAAAAACATCATACTATTGTATATCGTCCAAAATCATGAAAAAAAGTCATAGTATAGTATGTCATCCAAAATTATGAAAAAAGTCATAGTATAGTATGCCGTCCAACATCATGAAAAAACATCATAGTATTGTATGTCATCCAAAACCATGAAAAAAGTCAAAGTATAGTATGTCGTCCAAAATCATGAAAAAAACGTCATGGTATAATACGTAATCCAAAATCGTGAAAAAAGGTAATAGTATAATATATAGTCCAAAATTATGAAAAAAAGTCATAGTATAGTATGTCGTCCAAAATTATGAAAAAAGTCATAGTATAGTATGTCATCCAAAATCATGAAAAAAAAGTCATATTATAATACGTAGTCCAAAATCATCAAAAAAAGTCATAGTATAGTATGTCGTCCAAAAT
>NW_026079795.1:0-2035 GCF_006386435.1 Epinephelus moara | reverse complement strand
CCAGTTGCAAAGAACAACTACAGGTGTGTGCCAGGGGTGCTCTTGTGAACTGTGGCTGTTCTGCTGTGAATGCAACTTCAATTGTCTTAGATAGGAACAAGTCAGACCCTGTACAGTACCTGAGGAACAAACCAAGCTCCTTCTCATCTCTTTCTCTGACAAATCTCAAGAGGTGATTTGAGGTGGTTTGTTCCTCCACTGACATACATTCTGGGAACTTGATGGATTTAGTGATGTTCCTTGCTTTCGGTTTCAGATCATCCAGAATCTTCTTCAATCCTGTGTTACTCATGGTTTGTCCAATAGATGCAAGAATTGGCTTCCAACATTTTATGATAAATGCTGGTTCTTGTACCATTTCTTTGTGGGCTATTTCCTCCACCAGGCTGTGCAGATTTTCTTCAGATGGCAGTACAGAGCAGTTGTGACTGCTCAGTATGCTGAGAAGTTCATCCATATCTGCCTCTTTAAAGTTGTCAAATGCCTCAGTCAGCACATCTTTCTCAGTTGTGCTGATGTAGTTGAAGAAAGCCTCCAGTAGATTGCTGTCTGAACAGGTGAGTGACAGAGCCTCTGAAAGGAATGGAGGGGCAAGTTGGACTGGTAAGAACTGAAAACGCCGCCATCCAAAGGCCAATATGCGAGCAACGGCTGTCCACTCTCTTTCTTTGAATTTGTGGTGCAAATTTGGGATCTTGTAGCTGGTTCCACTGGTCTTTGTAGTGTAGAAAATATCCCAGAAATCGGTTAGACAGTCCCTGATGATCCCACTCCCAACTCCAGCCTCAACTTCTCCACGTTCAAGGACACGCCTGATTGAAATATTTGCATCAAGAATGTTTTCGTTTGAAAATGCTTCAATCATGTCCATGAGACACTGTGCTTTGCGGATTACAATGACTTCTTCCTCCACCACATTTTCAGGATTTGCAAAGAAATCTGTGCTGCTGGAACTCTGTTCCAAATCCACATTGTGAAGTGCGGCGCTTGGTTGTTCGATGGTTACTGACCAGGGTGCATCTAGATTTGCATCTAGATTTTCTTTTTCCTCCACAAATACTGTAAGATGCTCTTCTTGTATTGGTGAGTATATAAGAGTATCAGCGAGGCCATCAACGCATTCGTAATGCATGTTTGTCTGGTGTCCAATAATAACTACATCATCAATTGATGTGTCTGTGAGAGGCTGGTCTGATGTTGTAAAAGATGGAGTAGATTGGAGTGTTGAGGTACTATTGGGACTGCTACAAGAGAGAGGCCTTCTGCTATTCCGAGGTCTTTTGACAGGACAGACCAGTGGTGGGCTGGATGAGGGTGGTGATGAATGTGGAGGCGGTCCAGGTTCACTGTATGGGTCAGGTAAATGGGGCATGTCTGAAACTTCATCACAAAGCTCAGGATTACTGTACTCTTTTCCCTTTGTGCAGAGGTATACTCTAAGGGTCTTGTGTTGAGTTTGCTCAATCAAATTTTGGAGCGTGACACTGCCTTCAATGGGTTCCCCCGAAACAGTGACAGAAAGCATGCAGTCAAAGTCCTCTAATTTCCCTTTAACTGATGTGCCACCAGGGAAAAAAAGTGTCTTTCCTCTTTCCAGAATAGTGGATACCCTCTCATCTTTATTTACAATAATTTCTCGTGTTCCACCCCCAGTAGCCCTTCTTACTTGTTTATACACAGTGTCTTGGTAATTCAACCAGCCAAATTCAACTTTCCTTGTCTTTTTTGAAGCATTCCTGTTTCCACAGAGTGCAAACCTTGATTGACTGCTGGTGGTTGCAGTGACTGAGGCGGCTGATGGAAGTTTCATCTTCTCTCTTAAGTTACTGATTAACTTTCTTTTCCTTTGCTCTGTATCCTCCGATTCACTTGAAGATAACTCCTTCCAGTTTTTGGCAAAAACACGGTCTCCATATCGTGGAATATACATAGAGAGCTTATCTTCTTCAAGGAACTTCACAACATCTTGATCAATCTAAAACACAAAAAAGGTTTAATGTCAGATAATGTTTCATTATTCTTTGCACATGTTCCA
>NW_026079794.1:0-1021 GCF_006386435.1 Epinephelus moara | reverse complement strand
GACTATTAAAATAGTCGTTAGTTGCAGCCCTAGTCTGCACTCTCTGAGTGCTTTTCTAGTTTTTATCAGAAATGGACTGTTCTGCATAATGAGTACATTACTTTTTGTCTTTTTCTTTAGTAAAAGATCTGAGTACTTCTTCCACCACTGGAACCATGTATCAAATTGATCCATTAGCCTGATGCTAACACATAATGGGAATTACCATTTTTGCGCTACCAAAAATTAGCATCGCAATGGCGATAATGTTATCCTTACAAACAATCCATTTTTATTTCACATGCTTAACATAAAACAAAATATGTGCTCATACTTAAATTTCCAGTGCTCTGGAAATGAACTAATAGCGGCTATCTTCTGTCTTTGTGTCCACTTGTTGCTGTTATTAAGGTACAAGATGCAAATGCAATTGCTAGATAAGCTTATTGTTTTAGCCTACTTGGTACAGTAATCTCATGTGAGAATGTCGCCACCTGCTGATAATGCAAGTAACTGCAGCTCACAAAGATTTTACGCAAACAAATGGGAAGGAAGACACAAATTTACCCCACGAACTTACAGGAAGCGATCCAAAACATGTGTAAATATGACTTCACATGTGTTTGCTGTGGTGAAATTCTTTCCATTTGTTAAACCTTTAACATTTTTATGTGAAACTACAGTACAGTTTACAGAGTTTACAGTGGCTAAATGAGACTAGGGAACTTCATCATGTTAAGCCTCGCCAAACATGTCTTTACAGTCTTGTAAAGGCCGTAGTGTAGTTCATTCATAGCCTAACGTTAGCTTTTTACTTTCGGCGATTGCATTTAGACTTCAGTGATGATAAACATGGTGTTCATTTGTGAAGAAAACAAAACATGTAAGTATTTTTGTCCGTTATCCAAAATCCAATGGAATAGGCTTTTTGGGGAGGGAACCAGTGCAATGCTAACTTCCACGTTGGCCAACAGGAAAACGTCATCCCTGGAGCACTCTGTTGAATGCTCCTAAAGGAAGCATATATAGAGTAAATAGGATT
>NW_026079793.1:0-1179 GCF_006386435.1 Epinephelus moara | reverse complement strand
ATGGCTCTGGAAAGTTAAGTCAGCGTCCAGAATGGCGCCAAGGTTTCTAACCTGTGTGACACTTTCCAGTGACAGTTGTGACAGTTTAAAAGATATTTCCTCACTGTGTGCCTTTGCCCCGATAACCATTATTTCTGTTTTGTCACTGTTTAACTGTAAAAAATTGCTGGACATCCAGCAAGCGACATCCTTGATGCATTCATTAAGAGTATCAATAAGGCTCAGGTTATCGGAGACAGGGAAATATATAATTGAGTGTCGTCGGCATAACTGTGGTAGCATACCTTGTGTTTCTTGATTAATTGACCCAGGGGCAACATCTACAGATTGAATAATAATGGACCTAAAATTGACCCCTGGGGAACACCACATGAAATTAAAAAGTTATTGAAGCTAAAATTCCCAAGAGAAACACTAAAATCACATCCTTTAAGGTAGGATAAAAACCAGTCCAGTGCTGGCCCAGATAGGCCAACCCATCTTTCAAGCCTCTCAATTAAAATATCGTGATCAATAGTGTCAAATGCTGCACTAAGATCCAATAAAACTAAAATGGAGACCCTACCATTGTCACTGTTTATTCTTAAATCATTAACAACTTTGACCAAGGCTGTTTCTGTACTGTGGTTGAAGCGAAAACCTGATTGGTGTAGATCATAAATATTGTTGGCTACTAGGTGATCGTTCAACTGCTTGTGTACGATTTTTTCAATAATTTTGCTTAAAAACAGCAGGTTTGAAATTGGTCTGTAGTTGTTGATAATGGAGGGATCTAAAATGGGTTTCTTTAAAAGTGGTTTAACTATTGATGATTTTAGTGAACTGGGGAAAATCCCGGATTGTAAAGAAATATTTACAATAGTTAAAATATCTTTAGAAAAACAGTTAAAAACACTTTTAAAAAAGGAGGTGGGAATGGGATTGAGGGAAGAAGTGCAACAGCTGAGACTCTGAACCACTTTTCCTTGATCATCAGCACTGACTGGGGTAAAATTAATTAAAATAGAAATGAACTGAGAAGGAGGCAGTATCAGGGGTGCAGAAATAATTGTTGAAATTTTTGCTCTAATATTCATTATTTTATTGTGAAAGGAGACTGCAAACTCCTCACACTTATCAAAGGAAATAAAATCACCTGGAATTGAAGTTTCTGACTTATTTAAAAGCTTATCTATAGTA
>NW_026079792.1:0-4834 GCF_006386435.1 Epinephelus moara | reverse complement strand
GTGTGTCCTCTGGAAGATCTTGACCTCTCATCCATGTATAGCTATCTCAGGTTCTTATCCCCTCACCCAAAATTCAGCCGAAATACTAACCAGGGCTGTAGTACTTGAGTCTGGTCTTGGTCTCAAGTCCAGCTTGAGACCACTTTTTTGAAGTCTTGCACTTGTCTTGGTCTCAGGCCTTGTTGGACTCTGTATTCTGTTGGTCTCGTTCTTGGCTTATTGAGAACTTATCCAGTTGTTGCTGGCTGCTGATTCAGGTTAGGTTGTACAGAGCATTGGCTGGTTCTACCAACATGATGCAGGAAAAAGTACCCCTCCCACTGCTTCTTTCTCTTTGGCACTGGCCCAGTTTTGGAAGCAACACTGACTCTGAGCCCAGCACTTGCTGCTACAGTCTGCTAACCGTAACATCACTCACAGCAAGTCACTAGCTAGCTACACCAGCTAACATTGGATGGCAAAATGTCCACAAATTCCACCATAATTGAATTTGTTTTACCAACCACAAAGAACGGGATATCATATCAGTTAACATACCTGCAGAGACCTGTAGTAGTCCTTAAACTTATATTTGGGCTTGACTCAGACTCGACTGGACCTGGTCTTGGAGTTGACTTGGGCTTGATTAAGCTGGTCTTTACAACAGCCCTGATACTACCATACTCACTCTTGAATGCTTCTAAATCCTATTTTAGGAATATCAGACCACTCTATCCCTACCCATGGGATTTCGGTGTCATCTGGTTTTTCCTATATTCAATGTCGTTTAGTTTGAGTAAGCACCTGGTTCCCTCAGGGACCTTGGTGGTCAGCTGAAATGTGCCAGCCTTCTGTGTGATCCTGTATCAACTTTAAATGTCAGTCAAGACTTCAAGAAATCCCTAACCCTAACACTGACAGGAAAGTCTTGCGATCATTTTAGATAACCAGTGCAAACTGTTAATGTTGGAAATACCTTCAATGAGGGAAGTAAGATGGCAAAACATTATCAGAATCTAACATGTGTCTAAATGTTTCATGTATGTGCATGTGCAGTTTTACATACTGCAGGCTGGGCTGCTGCAGTAGGTGGAGGGCACCCACAGGTTAGATGAGCCGGTGTCAAAGACGACCTTGAAGGACTGAGGAGGAGTTCCAATGGAGATGATTCCAAAGTAAGCCAGCTGGAGANTGGGTACTTGTGCCTGTACTCCTCCCATAGACCCTGCTCCTCCAGGATCTCCCTGGCTGTCTTGCCCTTCTCCAGAGGGACCCTAGGTGTTACCAAAGGGAACAACTTAATTCCGTAGCTACATCTGTAAGCCTTTTCTTGATCTGTTAAAGTTTTTTGCTGATGTATTCGTCCTTGTAATCCTCTCAGTACTCATATATTAGGACATTACAGAGAAATTCTCCTGACCTAGCTGCCTTTACTGAAATTCTGATTTACTCTTGAGCACAGTACATACAGTTTACATAGTAGGAAAAATAAAAAACAGCACTGGTCAGGCTGACTTACTGGACAAGGCACTCTGACAGTGCCACCATGGCACACACAGCAATGGCCCACTTCATTGTCTCGGCTCTGCTGTCAACTGTGTAAGAGAAGGAATTTCAGTCGAATTTAGCTCATGTCACTGAGGTCGATCACATCACAGAACCATTCGAACTGAAATACTGCAATAGTAATATAGTAGGTCTATTACTGTGAGTATACTCACCTGTGGACTCCAAAACCTGGATGCTGACAGACAGACATGCATCCTCTTTTATACAGGTGGACTGACATTTTCCTATTACACAGTGATAAGGCAATACACGTGAACAGGTGATAAGTAAAGATAAGTAATGCACAAAGTAATCGTTGACCTTAAGACAATGTCAATTATATGATTAAGGAAACAAACTTTTGGATAAAGCTTTTTGGATAACTTCAGTGCAGTATAATATTTGTGTTCATGTTGAAGGTGCTAACCACTGAAAGAAACAGTAAAAGTTCTCTTAGCAAAGTCAAAAGGTGATTTTAGGTGAAATGATGTTCCTGATACGACTCTTAAACATAACAACTTAAATTTAAATATTTTATTGTGTATAATACTTACATTTTGTGCATATTTAGTTTTTCTTCTATACTTTCTATACTTTCATTTTTAAAAACTTTTTCCTCAGCATTTACATACAGTACTACTACTAATAAATAACTCATACTTATAAATCATACTAATAAATCAGTATGCTTTGTTTTAAAGAGGCAACAGATAGCATTTTTTCCTAAATATATCATTATGAAAATAATGTGGGTTGCACAGGGTAGTGGCCACAGTAAAATCAGACTATCAGCGTTTACATAGGTTACTTAGTGGCTTTGCAATCTTTGTAATAAGCTTCTGCCACCAGGGGCGAAATTTCGCGGAAAAAATCTGCTTTACGGCAGGAAACGTGTCATGTATTGCAAACCTGGTCAGTCAGCCAATCAGGGACTGGAGCTGGTCCTTATGAGGAGTTGGGCATGAGATAGTTGAGTCACGAGCACAATGGCAGACGGACAAAGTTTGGAAACAAGTGAAAAATGGCCTAGCGAAAGAAAACAAGCTCCTCTGTCTGAGCAAACCTCAGTCAGGCGTTCAAGAGATGGAGGCAGCTCCGTGACCAAAGAGGCTTCAAAACCGATGTCCAGCTAGCTTTCTTTCTTTTTTTTGGGATCAATTTTTTATTGTTTTTTTCATTTTATAAAACAGATGTGGCACACATTGATTAAACAAAAATAACAACATAATAAACAGAAATAACCATAAAAAAAGGTATGATCATATAGGAAGACTAGCTCTGCTTTAGGGCACAGCTAATGGGGATCCTTATAAATAAAAACAAAAATAAACAAAAAACACTAGCAAAAAGATAGTAACAATAGTAATAGGGAGTACCACATCCCCTACCCTAAACCCACCCACCCACAGGGCCCAAAGAAGAACCAGAGATGGCTACAATAATGAATTTAAAGTGGCGATGGCATCATCCCAACATAAAATGTTGTCAGGTTTGGCCAAATGCAAATTGGCTGCCCAGCGTTCCATGATGGCTATATCTATGAAGTCTAACAACCATTTCTTTAAAGATAACAAATGGGGAGGTTTCCTTCTGCATGCTATCAGCCTTTTAGCATCAGTAAGGCCAGCCAGCAAAAGGCATTTAACAGGTAGATCCAAGTTGGAAGAATCATTAAGTAATAAGATGGAAGGCGAATAAGGAATCTGCTTTGACAATATTATGGACAGCACACTACAAAGTTTCTTCCAGAAATCCGCGACACCTGGGGACTCCCAAACCATGTGAGAACACAGGGTACAATCAGGAGAGGGCAAGGCTTTAAATTTGAACAAAATGTGTGGAGTGAAATAGGACCTGTGTATGAACTTGTAATCAATAATTCGGTGGTTAGGGTTTCTGGAAGATAAAGACAAGTTTTGCCAGATCAAGTGCCAGTCCAGATTATTGTCATCAGCTGAGAGGTCCTGCTTCCAAACTCTATCAAGGAAAAGTGGCTTAATCAGTGCCTGTATCAAGATGGCATAAACCGCAGAAACCAAACCCTTACTCCCAGTCAGTGCCTTATGTAAAGGATGCAAACCTAATGTACCATCCCAGGGCACCCCATACATGCACATTGCTGTGCACAGCTGAAGATAAAAGAAGAAGGAGGAACCAGGTAGATTAAATAGATTCTGAATGTCTGTGAATGAGCGGAGACCTTCAGCCCCAAAGATATGAGCAAGTGTAAATATGTCGTTATTTGCCCAGCTGGAAAAATAAATAGGACGCCCTCCCAGCTGGAGACGAGGGTTCAAGAATATGGGCGACTGAAGGTACCAGTTGGGAGTCACATTGCAAAAATTTTCAACAGCACTCCAGGTGGAGATAAGCTCTGTGATAATAGGCCCAAATTTCAACTTAGATTGTTTAATAGATATATTTGAGTAAATAAGATCTTGTAATCTATGGGGCTGAACGATGCTTTCCTCAATAGGATGCCAAGATACACAGGATGCTGTGTCAAACCAGGTGGAGAGAGGGCGCAACAAAAAGGACCAATGATACCATTGAAAGTTTGGGAGCCCTAATCCTCCAAACTTTTTTGGTCTCTGAAGGACAGATAATTTTATTCTGGGTCTTTTTCCAGCCCAGATAAATTTAGAGATTAAAGAATGAATGTTCTTCCAATAGCCTTTAGGAGGTGCCAGAGGAAGCATAAAACTAACAAAATTTATTAGGGAAAGAGTATTCATTTTAATAACTGAAATGCGGGAATGAAACGACAAAGATGAAGAGCTCCACTTTTAAGACTAGATTCCACCTCAGTGAGTACTTTCTTATAATTGTTAGTCACTGTGCATAAAACTGTAGTAAAAATTGAGACTCCTAGATATTTAAAAGTCTGGACCACAGGTATGTTTAAAGTGGCTGCAGTGGTAGATACCTGTCTGGTGGAAGAGTTTAAAGGTAGTAATGCTGATTTTTCCCAGTTGATTTTATATCCTGAAACCTGGCTGAAGTCCTTAAAGATGTTCAAAAGGTGAGGAAGAGAGTGAGAGACACTCCAGAGGAAAAGAAGGATGTCATCTGCATACGAAGATATAAAGTGTTTGGTATTGTGAATAATAATAGGGTTATGCTTGATTGACTGCCGGACTGCCTGGGCAAGAGGCTCAAGAGACAAAACAAACAACAATGGCGAAAGGGGACAACCCTGCCAAGAACCTCTAGAGATAGAAAATTTCCTAGAATAGGTGCTCCCTGTCAACACCATTGCCATTGGGTCATTATATTCAATTCAATTTCAATTCAATTTTATTTATAA
>NW_026079791.1:0-1014 GCF_006386435.1 Epinephelus moara | reverse complement strand
TCTACACAACTACCCCTCACTGTCAGCACTCAGTAAAGCCACACACTCATCCAGCATCAACATCTGTCCTTGCCACTACTTTGAGGACGTGACAGCGGCTGTGTCAGGAGTCAGAGATAAACTACAGGATGCTCTGAGGGACACATGGACAAACGCCTCACTGACAGTGACTGAAGTGGATGTTTTACTGCCACAACCAGAGCCCAAGACCAGAGCTGAGCTCTTCAGATATTCACGTCACATCACACTGGATCCAAACACAGCAAACACACATCTGTTATTATCTGAGGGGAACAGGAAAGTGACATTCATGAGTCAACAACAGTCTTATTCTTATCGCCCAGACAGATTCACTGGATGGGCTCAGGTCCTGAGTAGAGAGAGTCTGACTGGACGTTGTTACTGGGAGGTGGAGTGGAGAGAGACAGTTTATGTAGCAGTTGCATACAAGAATATCAGCAGAGCAGGGAGGGGGGATGATGAATGTAGATTTGGATACAATGACAAATCTTGGGTGTTAAGATGTGACAATAACAGTTATAACTTTTATCACAACAAAGTCCAAACTCGTGTCTCATGTCCTCGGTCCTCCAGAGTAGGAGTGTACCTGGATCACAGTGCAGGTGTTCTGTCCTTCTACAGCGTCTCTGAAACCATGACTCTCCTCCACAGAGTCCTGACCACATTCACTCAGCCTCTCTATGCTGGACTACGGCTTTATTCTATTAATTCCACAGCTGAGTTGTGTCAAGTCAAATAGTCTGAAGTCATTTAAGGGTTAAACTCTGTGTTTGGTCTCCATGTTTGTTGCTGACAGCTGATTGTTGTGGCGTTTCTTCACTGCACACAGATCAGCTGTCAGTCAAACATTGTGGGCGGGACTTTGACATCTCCTGAGTTGTTGTGTAAATGTTTGAGTGTGTGTAGGTGGCGCTCCTTCCTGTGTGTGTCACCTCCTTTATCCTCCACACTTTGTTCTCTTGTGTTCATCTGTAAAGAAATCTAGAATCACAT
>NW_026079790.1:1486-4870 GCF_006386435.1 Epinephelus moara | reverse complement strand
TAATCTGAAGTTAAACTAAAATTAATCTGAAGTTTAACTAAAGTTAATCTGAAGTTAAATTGAAATTAATCTGAAGTTGAACTAATGTTAATCTGAAGTTAAACTGAAATCAATCTGAAGTTAAATTGCTGCTAAACTAAAGTTATTCTGAAGTTAAATTAAGTTAATCTGAAGTTTAACTAAAGTTAATCTGAAGTTAAACTAAAATTAATCTGAAGTTAAACTAAAGTTAATCTGAAGTTAAACTAAAGTTAATCTGAAGTTTAACTAAAATTAAACCGAAATCAAACTGAAATTAATTGGAAGTTAACCTGGTGTTAAACTGGTGTTAAAGTCTCTCTGTGTGTCTGTGGGTCTGTAGGTGATCCTGTTCCTCAGTTTGGGAGTTGTTCTCCGTCTCGGTTCCCCCTGGTTCCCTCCAGCCGTTGTCATGGTGACGCTCAGCTATGCAGAGTCTGAATACAGTCAGCAGCTCAGAGGAAAGAGCCCTTTGTTACCCACAACCCCTTTCACCTCCCCCCTCTCCTCTCCCATCCAGCGTCTCCTCATCTCGGCTCCATTTTCAGACTCTGAGCAACAAACTGGAAACCAACTGTGGACTGGTCACATGGCCGACAACCAGTATGGACCCATTATGCTCCCAGTAAGATTTCACTGTAGTCCCTCTTTAACACATCTCCTGAAACATTCCCAGTTCAGAGAATCTCTAAGTTTATTACTGGGATCATACTGGGAATGGACCCCTGTTATACTGGCACCACAGTGGAATCTAACTGGGAATATGTTGATACTGTGTCATTCTGGGAACACTGGAATGATACAGCTGGTGTAATGGGAGTATACTGGGATCAAAGTGTGAATACACAGGAATAATAGCAGGGCCATACTGGATATATATATGTTGGGAAATAGTGGAAATATACTGGGACCATAGCGAAGTCAAAGTGGAAACATACTAAACATCCACTGGAAATATATTTGGATCGTAGTGGGAACACTGCCCATATGGAAAAGAAATAGAAAAAACTTATAAGAAGTTCCATCACCTTCAGTTTATGTTTTATGTATTGTACATCATATAAGGCTTATATGCTTTACTCTTGAAAGTGGCCACTTTTGCATTTTTTTCATACAAGAAAATAAAAAGAATTACATAAGAATCATATGAAATCTATGTATGCGGTATATAAGGAAAGTACATGTCAAAGTATGTTTTCCATACATGTTACATATAATTTTTGCAGTTTTTCCTATGTCTGTTTTAAAGACATATGTTTTACATATATGAACAAATACCATTATATATATGTTTTCTGTATGTAAAGTATGTAAATATATTTTGCAGGGGAATTATGCTTTATTTATATGCCTTATATAAGCTCATTAAAGGTAAAGTTCCACTGATTGTCACACACCTGAGTGTGTGAAATTTGTTCTCCGCATTTGAATCATGTGGTGATCTAAGCCCCAATTCCAACCCCTGATGCTGAGTGCCAAGCAGGGAGGCAATGGGTCCCATTTTTATAGTCTTCATTTAATAAAAACCAGTAGGCTATAAAAACATATATGAATATGTACCATTACATATAGTTTTTTTTGTATGTTAAGGGATATAATGTCACGATAAACTATGTTTTCTTTAAGTTTTTTCTATAAGAATTCTTAAATGTCAGCCTATGAAATTTGAAATAAGATTATAAAAAATAAATACGTATAATACATATATACAAATCTATACAGTCAGTTTCATATAAGTTTCTGTCATAAGAAACACATGACTCACATATGAAAGTGACAAGACTTAATTTGTCCCTTTACTACTGCAATTGGATCAAACTGTGTAACAAACTCGCAATGCACTAACTGCTTGGTCAGCTCCCAGAACAACTACTTTCTACCATTCAGATTACATAAATGTTGTCTTTCAATACCTGTAATACTGAAAAAATGGCTGTTAGGCAAATTTTTAATTCAACAAACTTCATTCGCAAAACAAATTAGGCTTAGTTACTTATATTGACTAATATTTACCACTGCTGAACAATAATCATTTCACATGGAGCAGTGTGTTTTTTTTTTAACAATCTAGTACTGAAATTACACAACAACAAACAGCAACAAAGTTCAATTTAAGGGGATGCTTTACTTTTGGCACGGAGCTCTGTGATCTTGGCATTGATTGTGATGCCAATGCTGGAGGGTTGGGTCCCTGCCACCTCTTAAGAGTTGCATCTACAGTATATATATATAACTATTTCTACAAGAATGGGATGAATAGTCTTTTTCAATCTCTGCGTTACATTGAATACATTCGACAGGGAATATTTGCTGTGTTGATTTAATCATTTTTCCTAACTTATTGGATATAATTGCTCCTAAAATGTTAAACAATATTACCCATGTAATAATTTTAGGAAAATTAATTAGTTTAGAGAGAAGAATATGATGCCTGGTTTTGCAAAAATGCTAAACTTAGCAACATTTTAACAGTCCTTTGTCATTACATGTCGAAAACCTGCTTTCAGTCAACTCATATGCTTTTCCCTTCAATTTTATTATCAGATTATGTTGTTTCATGTTTGTGGCACCACAAATAAATCTTGTAAGTGTTTTCTATGATACTTACAAGAGTTTAGTTTCACTGATTATTGTCCAACTCATATAAGTTTGATATTACATTTTTCTACTAAGGATATTGTATGTGGAATTACTGTCATATAATGTTCTTATAAGTACCCAAATCATACAAGTTTCATTTTGTACAAATTTAATAAGATTTATCTATATCTTTTCCATATGGGTGAGTAGAAAAACGTGGGACAGACAGAGTGACTGACTGACAGAATGACAGACTGACAGTTTCCGTGATTATGTACAGCATACCATACCATGACTTAGTCATACCAAAAATTANAAGTTTCATTTTGTACAAATTTAATAAGGATCTTATATCTGGTTTCACAGTCGTATGCATTACATACAAGTTTCAGACAAAAGAGATACAAACTTTATAAGATTTATCTATATCTTTTCCATATGGGATGTCTCAGCACGAGCAGGAAAAACTTCTCTCTGCATTTCTCTTCAGCAGACCTGACTACTGTGACGGAGTCAGACAGCTGATTCAGAAAACTGCCGCTCGAGTCCTCACCAACACCAAGAGAGTTCTGAGGTCTTTACACTGACTTCCTGTCTGTCAGAGAATCAACTGCTGGTTTATAAAGCACTGAACAGTTTCTGACCTGCAGCTACAGTACGAACCATCCAGACCTCTCTCGTCTTCAGGGACACGTCTGCTCTGCGTCCACAGAGTCAGGACGAAACAGCATTTAGTTTTTATGCTCCACATATCTGGAACTAACTCACAGAGAACTGCAGCTCTGC
>NW_026079790.1:0-1227 GCF_006386435.1 Epinephelus moara | reverse complement strand
CCCCCTTTGGCCAATTGATGTAATATTGCTTCATTCACATCCTCCCATGACCCTCTACCACTGTGCCAAATTTCACATGGATTGACCAAGTCAGTGAAGAGAAAAACGTGGAACACACACACACACACACACACACACACACACACACACACACACACACACAGTTTTTGTCATTACAGTATATAGTAAGATTAATATCCCCACTGTTCCCAGTATGATTCCAGTATATTCCCATTGTCTCCAGTGTATACTCCCAGTGTTCCCAGTAAGATTCCACTCTGATACCAGTTTGAATATACTCTATTCCCAGTATGTGCCTAGATGAATTCCCAGTACAGACTATGAAAGCTTGCTATATACATATATAACATTAAACAAATTCTCAATATATTCACAGTATATCCCTGGTTTATTCCCAGTGCTCCCAGTGCTCCACTTTGGTGCCAGTGTATTCCCAGTATATCCAGTATGGCACCATAATTATTTCTGTATTTTGCCACTTTGGTCCCCAAATATATTCCCATTATGTCCAGTATATATTCCCAGTGTTCCCAGTATGATCCCTATGTATTACCATATATTTACAGTGAGGCCTCACCTGTATAATTCCAGTACATATTCCCAGTGTTCCCAGTATGTTGCACAGAGCAATCTGTCAGTGTGGTCACCTTGACCCATGGCAGTGGTGGCGGCGCCAGTTAACCAGCTGTTCCAGTTTGACCAGTGGACCTGAGGGTCTGAAACAACAATGCTGCCTGCCCTGCACAGGAAGTGAGGTCACACCACAGACGTCCCATGGAGCTGATCCCACAATGCACCTCTCTGAGCAGTGTCAGCGTGCTCCTATTGATGGAGATAAAAACATCATCAGTACACAGAGATGTGAGGCGTGTGTGATGTCATCACTTCCGTCTGTGATGTCACAGCTGCTGTGAAGCATCAACACGTTTTTATTTTCTGGATGTGACACGTGACTCACGGCGCCAGCTCGTCATGATACGTGTCCTGGTCCTGATCCAGATTACTATGTAAAGATGGCGTCCTCACCTGATCAAAACAAATTTGTTTCTTTAATGTTACAGTTTTTTAGTTTGTGCTTAATGAGTGAAACAAACAAACAAACAAACAAACAGCTCTTTTTAAATGAGCTGATGACAATGATGATGATGATGGTGATGATGGTGATGATGGTGATCAGTCAGGATTTAGAGTGCATCATAGCACTGA
>NW_026079789.1:0-1443 GCF_006386435.1 Epinephelus moara | reverse complement strand
ATGAACCTCTATCTTATAGGGCTGTGAGCAGGCTGTTGTCTGACCCGTATGAGTTACACAAATGTATAGGTATTTACCTTGGGGGTAATCTGAGTCACCCACATGTGCTCCCCCCACCACTAAGAGAGCAATGTTACTGGTGGGCAGCCGTCCTCCGCTTCACGTCCACCTTAATGTTGGACCAGTTCTTTTTAAATTCTGCGTGTGTACGCTTTTCTGACCCCACAGCGATGACAGCCTCGCACACACTCTCCCACTCACTCCGCTTGCGTTTTATATTGATGCCAGAGGACAGCGTGTCAAACAGTACATTTTTGCGCACCTCCACTTCAGTGAGTAGCGTCTCCACTTCGCATTCTGTGAAGTTTTTCTTTTTTCCTGTCTTATTCATTCTTTTGTTTTAGTTTTCTGATCATGCAGAGAGGGGAATCTCAGGTGCAGGGTTCATTTAAATATGATTTGCATATCTAAATGGGAGTGCAGACAGGGAGGGGTCGGGTACTCCAACATGTCCGCTCAATTCCACGTTGATTGGGATGTACAAAGGAAATGTACTTGGATTCATGTATATGCACAGATTCATACATCTGGATGTTTTTGTGCATACGACGTTTTCTGGATTTAAGCGTACGCCATGTTTCAGTAGGAAATCCACACAAGTCTTTGTACATGAGGCCCCTGGTCCCCTCACTTCCCTGTAGACCAGCACCAGAGTCCTGAGCTGGATGTGAGCTGAGGCTGGGAGTCAGTGTGGAGAACAAAGAAGAGAAGTGGAGCTGGAAAACTAAATTAGGGTTGATGACAGACAGGAAGTACCCCTCAGGACCTATCCCTAACTCTGCAGAGCACTGGGGTTGTTGAGGAGGTCTCCTCAGGTGTGCTGTGGCCTAAACCAAACCTCAGTTTGAAGTGATGTGGCAGGTCAACAGTGTAAAGTCTGAACACATCTGACTAACAACACACTGCTAAAACAATCACACACCAAATACAAACAAGTGTCACATCAGATGTGATTCTAGTTGTTCAGTTATCATGTCCCATTGTAATGTTGGTTAATTAAATAAGCATTATAAACAAGATGTGTTTCAGTCACATGCTTTAAAGGGAAATTTCAGTTTATTTCAACCTGTCTCCTATCGTCATAAATTTGTTTCAAGTGACTAGTGACATAAAAATAATAGTTAGCATGTTAGCCGTTAGCCTAGATACAGCCGGGGCACATAGTAGCATCAGACCTGTTAAAACGTAAGTGAACGGGCAACCTTCAAGTGCAAAGTTAGTCCACTAAACAAGCTTTTTTTCCACAAAGACCGCCTCATATCGTTAGGATAAATGTCAGAGAACATATATATATATATATATATATATAAAACGACATATAAACGTGTTGTCTTACCTTACCGGTGTGCTGCCATATTTGTTTACCATCTAGCTCTGCTTTCC
>NW_026079788.1:0-2078 GCF_006386435.1 Epinephelus moara | reverse complement strand
TGCAACAATTCTTTTAAGTTCACATGGTTCTATAGAGGTTTTATTTGGTGATTTTATTTCTTTTGAGTATCATTCCTTTGTTTTTAGCAGCCCCCCTATATTTTGTATAACTGTTTACAGGCCACCCAAAAAATGCTCTGCTTTTATCAGTGAATTTTCAGAATTGTTATCAATCATTCATTCGAAGTACAACAAAATCATTATTGTAGGGGATTTTAATATTCATGTTGACAATCCGTCTGATTCTTTAAGCTCTGAATTTTTAAATCTTATTAATTTTATGAATTTTAACCAGCACGTATCAAGCTCCACCCACAACAGAGGACATATATTAGATCTTTTAATAACCTTTGGGTTATCAGCCACTGTGTCCTCTGTTGTGGAAGTGGGCTTGTCTGACCGTCACTGTGTGTTTTTTAATGTAATGGATTTTATCCAGCAGGACATCCCAGAGCGTACTGTCAGGAAGCGCTATCTTACTTCCGAAGTGGCTGCTAATTTTAGTGAGATTTTAACTGATGCTCCAAAGGCTGTTTTACCCTCCTCTTGTGATTTCATTGTTGATCATTTTAACCAGAAACTTAAGTCAGCAATAGATTTTGTTGCCCCATTAAAGGTGAAAAAGACCAAACCAAACATAAAACCACCATGGAGAACAAACGAGGTTCTCAGATTAAAGAGAGAATGCAGAATTGCAGAGAGAAGATGGAGGAAAAACCAATTACAAGTACATTATCAGATATTTCGGAAACAAATTACCACTTACAACAGAGCAGTAAAACAATCAAGACAGGAGCACTTTTCAAAATTAATAGCTGACAATTACAATAACCCCAAAATCCTTTTCTCAACCATTGACCAATTAACAAACCCTNGGAGACAGTGAAAGTTGTAAATACCAGACAACAAGTTGTGATGGCAGCAGCTGCTTTTTCCCTTAAGGTGATAATGTCCCAGGATAAGCCTATTAGTCCACTGCCAGCCCATTAAGACTCCAGCCAGTTAATGACGTGTCTACTTGACTCTGGAAACATTTGCCCTGATAGTGAGTGTGTGTGTGTGTGTGTGTGTGTGTGTGTGTGTGTGTGTGTGTGTAGTGGTAGCTTGTTAAATAGCTTTGTGTGCATGAGAAAGAGCAAGTGGCAGAGAGACAGAAACGTAGTAAAATCACAGAAAGAGCAAGTGGCAGAGAGACAGAAACGTAGTAAAATCACTGATTTAACTGCAGAAGCATTTAGAGAAGAGACGTTGAATATGGCAGCTGTGCTATAAGCCCTTTTGTAAATCTGTGTCAAACCAACGTTGAGGCAGAAGGTGACGCAGGACACTTGTCATTCCCGTCAACTGGCAAACAGTCATCTTGTGGACTGGAATTCACAACTAAGTGTTGGGTAAATAATGGCCCGAGCAGTGTGCAGAATCACTATCCAGCTTCCCGTCTGACACCTTTATACTGTGCATGCTGCTGTGTGGTCTGTTTTGTCTGTCCATGTGTGATGGGATATTGTCTGTGCAGCTTTCAGACAAGTACTGTCAGTGTGGGTAGAGGGTTTGTTTTGCACAGGCCACATTTTTGAACTTGCAATTTGTTAATTTTTTGTATGTTGATCATATTTTTTTTTTTTGATTGATCATTTAGTTTATTAAATATTAAGAAAAGTAAAAAATGTCCATCCCAAGTTCCCAAACCCAAAGGTTACATCTTTAAAGTGCTTGTTTTGTCCAACTTATGGTCCAAATGATAATCAATATCATTCACTTCAATGTCTTAGAAGTAGTCTGTGTTAAATGTGGGCTGGGAGGGTGGGTGGGTGGGGTTTTGTATTTTATTTTGTACCCCCTGATCCTTTCCTGCTTGTGTTCTGTAATGTACAGCACTTTGTGATACATTTTATGTATGAAAAGTGCTCTATAAATAAAGTGATTGATTGATTGATTGATTGATTGATTGTGATGTGTTCAAATTAATCCGGGCGAACATGACGGGCTTTAGGTTCCGGCCCCACAATGGCGTTCTGCTGACTCTGATTGGCTTACAGTGCTGTAATCATCATAATCCGGGAGGTCCAAGCTCGCAG
>NW_026079787.1:0-2569 GCF_006386435.1 Epinephelus moara | reverse complement strand
ATTGTAACCTTGGTTCTCTGAGTGAGGAGATTATACCCCCCACCAAGTAGTCATATCATAACTATGGGAATTATCCCCATCTGGGGCAATGGACATGGAAAATTAATCTTTAAGATACGCCACTTTACGTGGCCCACATGCACCAGGCTATAAAAACCCCACCTTGCGCATGCACCCACTAATTTACATTGATTGGAACAGGTACCGAGCAGCCTTGAGCCTTGGGAGATAATCTCCTCACTCAGAGAACCCAGGTTACAATGTAACCGAATGTTCGCTATCGAATCGCCAGGTTACAATGTAACCGAATGTTCGCTATCGAATCGAGATTATCTCCCCACCCAGTAGTTTTATGATAACTAAGGGAACCCTTTAAGACACACCGTGAGGGGCCCCAGGAGACAGAGCCGATGCAGGTTCAGAAGTACCCCCCCGGTCTTTGAAAGAGACGTACCCACTACCAGGTGCATTAACAACAGAAAATACCCAATAAGTGTGTGTATGAAAAAACACCACTGGGCTTAAACAAATGTACAACAATCTTGCACCTTCAATGGTCAGTGACACCACCAGACACTGTGTACCATAAGCATGGCTAACCCCACCAGACGCAGGGGTTGGGTGCAAGAAAGACCGCTCAGTTAGCCAGCCCACTGCCAGGCCACTGACAATATGACATCACCCAGGGTGGGCCAAGGCGCCCCCCCCAGCTCAGGGGCATGGCTTACTGTGTGGTGGCCCCCAGCACACGCTCCCCAAAGGAGGTTCCAGCAGCCACATTCAAGCAGTAATATCTGGCAAATGTGGATGGACTTGACCAGCAGGTGCACAGATCTCCTAGAGAGGGTGGCACCACACCACAAGGCCCACGAGATAGCTACACCTCGTGTTCAGTGTGCATACCCACTGGTACTGCCATGCCTGTCCCTCTGTATGCCTGCTGAATTGTGTCCATGACCCAGTGAGACAGCCTCGCCTTCGACACTGGCTGGCCCTGGCACTGGGCCTTAAAGCAGACAAAGAGTTGGTCTGTCCTTCTGAAGACTGCAGTGCGCTGGACATAGACCTTCAGGGCTCTAACAGGACAGAGATTTGAGTCTTTTTGACCCTCACCACCCTTCTTAGTGGGGCTGTAGGGTCGTAGCTCCACCAACTGATTCAAATGAAAGTCTGCAATTACTTTTGGCAGGAATGCCAGGTTTGGGCGCAACATGACACCAGCGTCATCCGGCAGGAACCGACAACAGCTCTCATCCACTGACAGAGCATGCAGTTCCCCAACTCTTTTGGCTGATGTCACTGCCAAGAGGAAAGCCACTTGAAGTGACAGCCACTTAATGCTGATTGACCAAGCCCCAACCTCCGGGGGAGACGAGTGAGACCAATGCAGAAGTGCCACAAACTGCAGTTCACTGACTGTCCACTTGAGGCTGGCTCCGGAAGTGAGTCAATTCCCATAGACCCCCATGTTAAAATGCCCAACTTTAGAGCAGAAATAAACATGTTTACAGCCTGGTACAAAAAATGATTTTGGTCTCTATAGTTAATTTCCCCTTTCATGACAACTGTGGGGGGGGGGGGGGGTTTCTAACTCTTCCGTTTAAATGTTATTAAGGTTTGAAATTGCGCATAATTAAGGGCGTGGTCACATTGAGTGACAGGTCGCACCATCACGGGTGGCTAAGTAGCATGCTAACTAGCCGCTGGCTTCACTGCGCCGAGCTCGGCGGAGCTGAGCTCAGACTCGGCCGTCTGCTCGGCGTCATCTCAGCCAATTCGTGCCCATGTTCAAGGCATTGAACCTGTCCTCTCAGCCATGTTTGTGCCTTTTGGATATTTTTTCAGGCAAATATTGGAGTAATATCGCTTGCTGTTCGATTAATTATACCAACAGACCGTCCAAGAAGTCTGTGCTCCAGGTTTTTCGGTAAGTGAAATTCGGAAATTCTAATATTATTTTATTTATGTTTATATGTTAGCACTAATTAGCGGGTATCGGTGTCTGCAGTCACTATGGTCACCACCTAGCTTGTCAGCTTATTATTATATTATTAAGCCTTTATTTAATACATGTAAAATCACGTTGAGACTGGAGGTCTCATTTTCAAGTGCGACCTGTATCACAGCAGCAACATCCACATCAAGTTACAGAGCAACAGACAATACAACACAAGCTTAGCTCGTTAACTAGCTAACCAGCCAGCTAACGGTTAGCCTTCGAGCAAGACGCCAGTCCGGGGATGCATCGAAGTCAGAGCCTGACAGAGAAGTGTTAGGATTTAGGCATTTAGGGAGAGAATATTTTGAACAAAAGGCTGAGGCTGTGTGAGGTTTGAAAATAAAGGTCCACCACGTTAGTTAGCTAACGTGATGCAATGTTAACGTTGTCATATGAGCAGTGTAACATTAACGTAACATTAAGGCTATACTTGTGTATGTAAATTAAAAAGTGGCGAACTGTGTGAAATTACAATAAGGTGTGTAACATAATTAAAAAAAACTAATGTGACATTTGACTGTCACATATAAATTAAAAAGATTAGTGTATGATATAGGCCTGTAGGCCTGT
>NW_026079786.1:0-2842 GCF_006386435.1 Epinephelus moara | reverse complement strand
GAGACGTATGGAGTAGAGGGAGACAATATGGATGGAACTTAGGTGCAGACATTACAAGGAGTCACCTGGATAACAATCAATCACTAGGAACATCAACAAAAAGCCCTGTTAACAGTCTTAGTGGGCAAAAGGCCTTGATTCAATGGGACCACATTATGCTGGGGTGGGGGCAAGGTGCTGTGCTGTCATAAAGTTTCTAATTATGTCCCATAAGCCGTCCTCCCTCCTGTGAAGGTCCAACAATGCCGAAACAGCCTTTTCCATGCTTACAAGATTTAAAAATTCATCCAGCCATTTCAGGATGTTAAAACAGTCAGGGTTTCTAACTTTCCAATTCATGAGTATTATACGTTTAGTTGCAAGACATGCGAGTGAGACAATTTTTTGTGCGATTGAAGAGTTAATGCCAATCGGTTGAACACCTAACAGGCATGTAGCTGGAGAAAGGGTCAGTTCAGTATTTAAAATTTGGGACACTGTGGCTTTGACTGCATCCCAGAGGGCCTTGACAGCAGGACAGAACAAAAGGGAGTGGGCCAGGGTGCCTACCTCCCCACACCCATGCCAGCATAGGTCTGAAACAGAGTTATCCATCTTGTTTAAGCTTGTAGGGCGTGATGTAAGCTCTATGTAAGATTTTAAAGTTGATAATCCTGAAACGTGCACATTTAGTAAAAGATACCGAGTTATTCCAAATTCTGTCCCATTCATGCTGGGAGAGTGAGATACCTAAATCTTCCTCCCATCTTGTCTGAGCCCTAGTGTTGGTATTGGAGGAGGATAGGAGTAGTAATTTATAAATGCCTGAGACCAGACCTTTTCCACCCACCAGTTTTTTTAGGGTTTTGTCTAAGTGTTCATGACTACACACACTTGATCCTTTTGAGGATATTTTGGTAATAACAGCCTTAAGCTGGAGATAGGAGAGGAAATTGGAATTATTCATATTAAACTTCGATAACGGAGATAGGAGAGGAAATTGGAATTATTCATATTAAACTTCGATAACATTTCAGAGAAAGGTATCGTGGTGTTATCCTTCACAACTTGCCCTAAAGTATGTAATCCATAATTTTTCATAGAAGAAATGTTTAAAAGGAGGCCGCCTGCTGAAATAAGAGGGTTACTCCATAGTGGGCAGGAGGGAAGGGAGCTCCCCACAATGCCTAGCCTTCTGTGCACGAGCTTCACTATGCCAATGGAGCACCTAATTACTGGATTGTCTATGCCTGCCATATCTTTAGGACAGTACCATAATGATGGTAAGGATATATGTTTATTATGGTCTTTAATTATCTGTTCCTCTAACCAATCCCAATTTGGCTTCCAGGTTTTAGTGCTATAACCCCATACAATGGGAAATCTGGCATTGTATGCAAGGTAATATAAATACATATCAGGAACACTTAGACCTCCTTTACTCTTCAACATGGACATCTTTTTATAACTAATTCTGGGTTTTTTATTCTTCCATAAAAATGTAGAGAATATAGATTGAATATCTTTAAACCAATATTGGGGAAATTGAAGGGGAATGGATGATATTACATGGGCTAGTCTCGGCAGAACATTCATTTTTAATATGTCTACCCTGCCCCATAATGACAACGGTAGAGTTGACCATCTTCTCAAGTCTTCTTTGATTAATTTAAGTAGACCTGGACCGTTAGCATCAAAAATCTTACTGATTGGTGTTTTAACGGTTATACCTAAATATTTAATACCTTCAGGTTTCCAAATAAAAGGGGCTGAGCCCAAATGAGACGAGCGAGTAAGGGGGTTTAATGGTAAGGCTTCACATTTACCCCAACTTATTTTATAACCTAAAAGCAGACTAAAGGTTTTAATTGTCTCCAACACTCTAGGAATAGATTGAAGGGGGTCAGTTAGAGTCAATAAAATATCATCAGCAAATAAATTAATTTTAAACTGGTGGCCGCCCATGAGGATACCCTTTATATTAGTGCTATCACGTATGGCACATGCTAGAGGCTCGAGAGCTAAGCTATCACGTATGGCACATGCTAGAGGCTCGAGAGCTAAGATGAAAATTAAGGGGGAAATTGGGCATCCCTGTCGTGTCCCTCGATACAATTTGAAGGGATCAGAAAGTATGTTATTGCTTCTAATCGTGGAGACTGGGTCAAAGTAAAGTGTTCTAAACCATTTCACACACACCGGACCAAACCCAAATCTAGATAAAATGTTAAATAAATATGACCATTCTATTCTTTCTTAGCGTCCAGCGATATTGCCATCGCTGGACGCTGAAGTGAGCCTGCTCTATGCATTACATGAAACAGCCTCCTCATGTTGTTAGCAGACTGGCAGCCAGCTATAAATCCCACCTGGTCCAGGTTTACAAGAGAGGGAACTACTTTTTCCAGACGAAGAGCAAGGACCTTTGCAAACACTTTGTAATCATTGTTTAAGAGACTTAAAGGCCTATAATTGCCCATTAATTGGTGATCTCTGCCGGGCTTAGGAAGTAAACATATTATGGCTGTACGCATTGACAATGGCATTGACTGAGATTCAATCATGTCGTTGTACAACTCAACCAGCAAAGGAGATAATGCCACCATAAAACATTTGTAGAAGTCACTTGTAAAACCATCTTCTCCTGGACTCTTGCCAGATAATAGTGATTTTACAGCTGTCATAATTTCCCTGGTTGTGATGGAATTCTCCAGTTCATCTATCTGAGTAACACTTAAAACAGGAAGTGACACATTCTTTAAAAAAGTGTCCAATTTGTGATCTTGAACTAGGCACAAACTTTGATATAGTTCTGAGTAAAACTCTCTAAAAGCATCACTGATTAGTTTTTGATCCGTTATGA
>NW_026079785.1:0-1133 GCF_006386435.1 Epinephelus moara | reverse complement strand
GTTCCACATCTATCTGCATAATTGTGAGTAGGTAGTAGGAAGTTTCATTTTTGAGTGAACTTTGCCTTGAATAAGCTGTTACTGTTTAAGGTGTGCAGCTAAAAGTTTTGCACTTTGTGACTAAGCAAATATTGATTGAATGTAACTCGTGCTCACTTTGGACTTAAATTTATATACAATATTTACACAGTAGAGCTTTGATGGCTCTTCAATAAGTGGAGTGTTTTGTTTAATTAATGAACTGATGTAAGAACAGTTACATTGCACTTTAATTTTTGCAATAAAAGTTTTAAGTAAATGTGTTCTTTACTTGGAGAACAGAAGAAAAACCTAAATATTTCTTTCCAAAAACAAAAAGGTCAATCAAGTAATTTCTTAGATTTATTACATCACAAGTAATGGCATCCATCACATGTTAACACAACTGTATCAATTTGAAGGACAGCAAGTAACAACAAAGTAACTTATCATACTTGTCAACAGGTTTTGGAGTAACCAAACACTTGTTTAGGTCATGTGAATACAGAAAAAAAATGTAATTAGATTACAGATATGTGTCTGGAGAAAAAAACATTAAGGATTACATGTTTTTTTTTCCAAATAATAATATAGTAGTCTGTAACAATGCATGTGCTCAACACTTCACTGAATATTAAGATTAACGACAGAAAAACAAAGTTAACTTTATTCTTTTGTCCTTATTTACATTTGTTTCAGTCCATACTGAGGTCATCCAAAAGTAAAGGAAAGTAATCACATTACATTACTTGGTGTCTTAAAACTTGAATTATGTAACTGGGCACATTTTTAACAGGTAATTAGTAATGAATTTTAATACTTTCTGAATGTAATCCTCCCAACACTGCTTATCAAAAGGAAACGGTGACCAGTAAAACAACAAAAACCATTGTCTTTTACCACACTACCTCAGGGACCACCTTGGCAAACCCTGGTAACCACATGTTGGACAAGAGCATCTCTGACTGCCAAAGCTGTTTTGCCTGGTTGGTCCTGACATGCTCGGTGAGGTGGCTGCTGGGGGACAACAGGGTGAACTGGGGGAGCAGCAAGTACTGGCACTTGCTTTTCCTTCTCACACAGGTTATGCAGCACGCAACAAGCCACTACAACTG
>NW_026079784.1:0-1101 GCF_006386435.1 Epinephelus moara | reverse complement strand
ACTCGCTTACCGCAATACGTCAGCACGTCAGGTCGCACCTCTTCACGCACCCCCCCCTCTGGACTGGTCCCCTCCTCCATCCATAACCAAACAGTTGAACAGGTCAGCAACATTAACTAAGACAATGCTAGTTAATGTTATAGCTTATATCAATAATGCTTTATCTGTCCATCTATCCACTTTGGCTTCTCAATACGGTTTAGATGTTTAATGACACAACATTTTAATATTGAATTAAGTCAGGGTTATTTACAGGGTTCATACACATTTTACTATTCAATTCAAGCACTTTATAAGCCCTTTCAAGCATTTAAACTAAAATTCAAGCACTTTTCAGACCTTGAAAACACAGCATTAAAATTACAGCATTTTCAAAGATTTTAAGCACCTGTACGAACCCTGTATCAAGTGTAACGGTTAAATGACATGAACCATATATGTCAATCTATAGTTTATATGGCTAGCGTTTGTCACTTAACGGTATCGTTTATTAACGGGTATATTAATTACCACGAACTATGCTAGCTATGTATGAACATTAATGTGGGTTAAAATAACAGGTTTAACGTTACCTCCCCACGGTTCTCTCCCAGCTGGAGATAAACGAGCCGCCGGTGTCGCTGTCGCCGGAGCCGCCTCTCCTCTTCCTCCAACAAAAAATATATTAAAAAAAACAAAATCAAAACCTCTGGCTCCATCATTGTCGTCTGTTATGTTTTTGTGTCATCTGTTATGTCGTCTGTCTGTTATGTTTCTGTGTCGTCTGTTAAGTTGTCTGTCCGTTATGTTTCTGTGTTGTCTGTTAAGTTGTCTGTTATGATTTTGTGTCTTTCGCGGGCTTGGGTGGCAGGAGTCATGACGTCGTGACGCAACCAGGAAATCCTCCGTAGGCTAGACTGTCCCATTTAACAACAGGTGACCTGTCCTTCGGAGGTGCCTCTGAAGGTCCAGCCTTCGGAGGCTGCGTAGGCCGCGTCTTCCGAAGGATGCAGACCCTGAATTGGGACACAGCTCATGTGACAAAGTTATCCACAACAGCCCTGTACTCATCCTCATCACCCTTGGTGATACATCCAACTATAGCAGTCATCAGAAAACTTC
>NW_026079783.1:0-1298 GCF_006386435.1 Epinephelus moara | reverse complement strand
AGTCTGAATGGATGAAATATGAGCACTGTTGCTCTTCTGTATAATACAGTAGAGAGAGTGTTGGTGCCTTTCTCCTTCCTTTGCAAAACTCTCTTTGGCTTGACTTTTACTATCAACACAAAAGTTTTCTATTCAGTTGACAGTTCAGATTATTTTCCAGAAGTTAATCATATGCTCGTCTGTCGGAGCTCATATCCTTGGGTACACTACAAATAAAGGGGATGTAGCTCAGTGGTAGAGCGTGTGCTTTGCATGTACAAGGTCCTGGGATCAATCCCCAGCATCTCCAATGTAATTACTACTACACCTAAAGAGCAGTTGTTTGTGCAGTGGCAATAACAGCTCTTAAAAGAATGTTGTTTATAAAGTGAGCAATTTCAATAAACTGGTTGAGTGAACTCCAGGGTCCTCCACAGTCTCAAACCAGCTGAATAACGTTATTATCGTCAACACGGAGCAGAATCACAGCTTAATGTCCCCAGCACCTTGTTAAATCCATGCCACCGAGAATGCAGACTGTTCAGCAGGTAAAGGGGGTCCTAATGAATGGAGTATTAGAATAATACATGTAGAAGTGGGGATTTCCACTGTAATTTGATAATATGTATAACTGCTTTCATGTCTGCAACCTTTCAGCACCCAGTCTGAGCTGATGAGGAACTGTTGCTCTTCAGTAAAATGCAGTAGAGAAACAATATTTGTGCCTTGCAAAAAACTCTCCCGGACTTGCCTTTTACTATCAACACACAACTTTGGGTATTAAACAAATAAAGGGGATGTAGCTCAGTGGTAGAGCGTGTGCTTCGCATGTACAAGGTCCTGGGATCAATCCCCAGCATCTCCATTATGTCTGGTAACTTCCTTTACTAATAAACACCAAGGGGACTTCTTTGTACAGTGGCAAATAAGAGCTCCTAAGACAATCTCCTGTAGAGATTGTATCCTCATAAAATATCTGGGTGCGCATGTGGACTGTAAACTGGACTGGAAGAAGAACTCAAACGCTATTTTTAAGAAGGCCCAGTCCAGATTATTTTTCTTGAGGAAACTCAGATCATTTGACATCAGCAGATCTCTTCTAAATGTTTTTTATAATGGTATTTTAGCAAGTGTCCTTTTTTATGTGGTTGGTTGTTGGGGTGGCAGCCTAACATTGGAGGACAGGAACAGGATCAACAAACTTATTAGAAAGGCGGGATCTGTTATTGGTATGTGCCCTGCTTCCCTGGAGGTCATAACAGAGCAGAGGACTAGGAGGAAGCTGAGAGCTATCTTGTCTCAGGATGATCACCCCCTGC
>NW_026079782.1:0-3424 GCF_006386435.1 Epinephelus moara | reverse complement strand
CCTCTCAATCATCACTTATGAGCCACTCTCAGTGGCCCTCATTTATCAATCCTGCGTTGAAATGGGTGTCGATCTGAGCGCAGGATTCATCTTACGATAGAACACACGTGATTTATGAAACGTTCGTATCTGACCAGTCCCAGCGTACGAATGATCAGGCTTTGATGTCACTCCCTTAAATATTCGTGGTTCAGAGGCCTCGCCCTTTGAGATCACAACATGGAGAGGAGAAATATTGCAAAGAAGAGAAACTTTTCCGAGCTGGAAATCGACACTCTCACGTCTGAGGTGGAGGAAAAAAAGTAAGCCCATAAAAACGCTGTCTGGAAGAAGATCATGGAGGCAATCAACACCGTCGCCGTTGACAAACGGATTCCGGCTGAGGTTTGAATAAATTCTCAATAAGTAGCCTATGTCTAATGATGATGATAATAAAAAAATGAATCTTTTATTCATCCACAGCCCAATAGCCTATGCCTGGTAGTTGATCAAGTCACAATTCTTTACGTTTAGGTCAAGAAAAAGTGGTCAGAATTAAAGCTGGCAACAAAAAAGCCTGTTGCTGCCCTTACACGCAGCAACACGCAGACTGGAGGAGGCCAACCAGACCCCAGCCTGACCCTGACGGGGACCGCTGCTGTAGAATGGCAATGAGGATGTCAGCTGACCAACACTCGCTACCCGGTCCCTGGTTGCGGCGATTTGNCACTATTGACCATCAATAGGGGGGGGGGGGGGGTAATCACTGTCCAAGGGCTGCCGTAGAATGGCAACGAGGATGTCAGCCGACCAACACTCACTACCCGGTTCCTGGTTGCGGCGATTTGCGATGCTGGCCAGCTAGGAATGAACTAGCAGCCAGTACAGTACAGTCCTCTCGGCTAGCTAACATTTAGCCGTGTTACTTACTGATCCATTAGAAAGAAAGTTAGCTGGACACTGGTGTTAAAGCCTCTTCGGTCACGGAGCTCCCTCCATCTCTTGAACGCCTGACTGAGGTTTACTCTTGTTTTTTCTCTTCTTTTATCACCCTCCTTTTTGTGCATCCTCGCCTCCTCACACAGAGGAGCTCGTTTTATTTTGGGAGGCCGTTTTTCACTTGTCTCCAAACTTGGTCCGTCTGCCATTGTGCTCCTGACTCAACTATCTCATGCCCCGGCCAGTTCCTCGTAAGGACCAGCTCCAGTCCCTGATTGGCTGACCGACCAGTTTGGCAATCCATAACGTATTTCCTGCCGTAAAGCAGATTTTTTCCGGGAAATTTCTGCACCGGTGGCAGAAGCTCATTGCAAAGATTGCAAAGCCATTAAGTAACCTATGTAAACGCTGATAGTCTGATTTTTCTGTGTATACTACCCTGTGCAACCCACATTATTTACATAATGGTATATATAGGCAAAAACGCTGTCTGTTGCCTCTTTAAGGTATACTTTACATTTTAGAAGCGATGAATGAGGTCCTGTCTCCTCCATATAGCCCCCAGTGTAGGCTGGTGCCCTGGGCATTGGTTCATCTGGCTGCGCCGGCACATCAAACGGCACAGATTTCTGTTTCTAGGCTATATGTCAAATTTTAGAGTATAATGTATAGGCCTATCTATTAAATGTATAGTTGTCATGTTTAGGCTGTTTAGCCTATCATTTTTATTTTCCCAAAAAATTAGTAGGGCCTATCAGTAAAAACGTAGGCTATTATTTTATTTTATTGTTTTATTCGTTTTGGGAATCCTTTTTTAATATGTAGGTCTACTGAATATGTGGCTGTTTGTGCTTAGATGACAAGTTTGAGGTTTGTTTAAAAATTATTTTCAGACTCAGACAGGTTTTGCTGTGCTGCACCGCAAATCCACACTGACTCAAACTTGCGTACACGAGCTTAGACCTGACGTGAGATTTGATCGTAGCGTCCGCCCATGTCCAAATTGATAAATGCAGAGCCTTGTGTGGAAATGGTCGTACGGAGAGTTTTCTGCCATACGTTTGTTTGATAAATGAGGGCCAGTGTGTGGTGGTGTATTTATCTACAGAGACTCTGCCCTCTGCCTGTGTTTTCTTACTTTCTTCTTTTTTTCTGTGTTTGGGAAGTTTCTGGGCGTTTACCCCCACAGCGCTCAGGTGATGTCAGGGCTTTATAAAAAGGTGGTGACCAGGTTCCAGACTGTAAGCAGCAGGAATCAAAGAGATATTACAGTGGAAAATGCCAATATAGTGAGAAGAAATGCCAAACAAGAATGAATCTGGGGTTGGCTTTTACTTTCACTTTCACTGGCAAGTGTGTTTACAAACTGTAACCAACAATCCTGCATAGCATACCTTTCATTTAAGTAGGAAACATGACTTGAAAATTGACTCCAAACCTTTAAACCAGGCCTACTCACTTGGCGGCCTGCAGGATATATCTGGCCCAGAAGCAACCCTAGGAGTGGCCCAGGTAGGGACTGATACTGAGACCGAGTATTAAACAGCCTGGGGCAAAATTAATCAAGACCGTTGGATCAATAAGCTCCATCATTATCAGCTCTTTCATATTTAACTTTTTTTTTTTTTTTTTTTTTTCATTAGATTTTCCAAATAAAGCATACACCTATATGAACAAACAAAGCCAACCAACATAAACAACACCGAGACATAAACACAGACAAGACAGAAAAGTATAGAGGAGAATATCCATGAAAAACACACCTCAAAAGAACAAATGCTGCAGGTTATTACAACTAAGAATGAACAAGCTAATACGTTTTGAAGAAAGAGATTGTACAGAAATGTGACATTGACATTAACAGATGGAGCAATCAGTTTCTACCCTCTGGGAATAAGCAGGTCATAGTTTCTGGAGGAAAAATTTTATTGGTTCCCAAATTGCCAGAAATTGTCCGAATTATCAGAATCAGAATCAGCTTTATTGGCCAAGTACGTGTGTTCATACAGGTAATTTGACTCCGGTAGACTTGCTCTCAAAGTACCAGAATTGACAAAAGTCCACAATTCTAGGCAAGATTATTCAGTTTCTCCAGAGGAAGCACAGCTGATATCTGCGATAACCACATGCCAACCGTGGGGACCTGTGGAGCAGACCATCGCAGCTAGATGCACTTTTTCGCTGATTTTAAAAGAATTGTTAACAGAGATTTAACATCCTTATCAAAGAAATTGTCTGAAATATGGTGCAACAAGTAGAATGAAGGAGTCACTGACAACCGTTTGACCGTAACCTCCTGAACTACAGAATGAACCCTTTCCAAAAAATTTAGAGACACTGACTCGACCAGACCTCATGAAAAAATATACCTTTGTGTGTTTTACCTTTAAAGCAAAGGTTTGAGCTTTTGGGGAAGATTTCCTGGAGGCGGACAGGTGTATAATAAATCCCATGAAAAAAAATAAATAATAATTTGTTGATGTATAGAAAAAGAAGTGCATTTCAG
>NW_026079781.1:0-1340 GCF_006386435.1 Epinephelus moara | reverse complement strand
ACAGCCCCAGAGGCGTAGCAATCATTTTAGAGATTGTTCATAAGTAAGATTTTTTTTTTTTTGATGATGATATCTTGAAATATTCTCTCCCATTCAACTATGCTTCTCCTAAGTGGCTAACAAACCAAACCAAATAACCAAAAACACCTGGGGCCATAAACCAACCAGGATAATACAATGAACTCAAATCCAAAATCCAAACAGAACACCAGGCAGGAAACAGAGCAGGTAAGGACACCAAGAACACATGGGTTAGCACAGTAATAACACAGGATGAACACAGGTGAACTGACAAAGATCAAATGGAAACACACAGGTATATAGATACACAGAAGACTAACCATGAATGAGACACAGCTTGATTAGGAAGACAAGGGCAAAAGAGGGAAATGGAGATTGGTTAACAACAAGGGTGTGGAGGGGAATACTATGGGTGGAGCAAACAAGACTAATACAGAACAGGTGTGAAGGAAAGACTTTGGGAACAGAGAGGGACTAACGAGACAGGTGTGACAGAAAATAGGCAGAAAAACACAGGAAGTAAAATCGGACACGACACATGAGGAGATAATCTACAAAATAAAACAGGAAGCAGATTAAACGTAAATGGAGAACATGAAACAAGGGACACAAACAGAAAACTCCAAACAATGTCCATAGGATAAGAGAATGTAAATTATCCCAGGATCATGACTCACTGATCCTTGTGTAGTGACAGCAATCTAGCAGACAGTGGATCCTCTGCTCTGAGCATCCTGGCCACAAAGAAAATATGAGTGTTAGTGGTTCCACTGTGTTGATCTGCATGCTTTTTATGTGAGAAGCATTCAGTAAATGTATTTAAAAAATAGAAATTATCAAATATTGTAAGATTTAATATGCCACTAAGGCTACAGCTATTGATTATTCTAGTAAGTGAGTATTCTACCAATGAATCCATCGATTAAGACAGGTCTCTTAAATGAACATTTAATCTGTTTCCAACAATGAGGCTCCATTTGCTACTGACACCACCTGATATTTTGATTTTTGGGGTATTTATGCATCACTGTGAGGGGAGTTCTGTGTATGTCCGTGTTCTTGGGTGTGGGATTATCACGATAATAACATGAATGAAGCTCAGGCTTCACAATTTGACTGCAGCATTTTATTTTCTTTGGTGTTGTCCCTCAGTTAGCTCAGTGTTGCTCAAGAAAACAAACTCATGAAATAAAATGCCACATTCAGTTTGTGAAAGTCTCACCAGCCACCAAATTCATTCACATTTGTTCAAAGGGAAACACTTCACATCTTCAAACTGCTTTAAGTTACAACAGTGTGGCCATTTGTGCAAATTAACA
>NW_026079780.1:0-2940 GCF_006386435.1 Epinephelus moara | reverse complement strand
TAAATATGCACCAATTTTGTTAATGAAGACAATCACAAGGAGGGGAAATTGATTACGCCATTACTGTGCTAACACTCAGTGTTACTGTAGCCTAAAGTAGGCCTACTAGCACTCAGAGCTGCCCAGTTGCTATTTGACCCATAACTAGGAGGCAAAGGGAGTGCTACCGCTTGCCTAAGGCGGACTCCCAGGCTAGCAGGGGGAAAAAGGTGCCTTATTTCTCCATTGTAGGCCGTCCTAAAATAGGGGGAGCCACCTGCTGCCCTCATCCTAACTAACACTACTATAGAGCTACTATACTGAAATTGAATGTCAGCGGAGAGCATGGAGAGACAGCAATGGCAGACTTCGAATCAGGTGGAGAAGAGACAGGAGCTGTGGCTGGTGAGTCCTTAAAACAGAGGGATAGATTGCATAAGGCAGAGCACAGAGATAATGTCATCTAGAGCCGTTATATAGTATAGCATTTACTCTGTCACATAATTCATCGTCCACATCACTATCATTCAGCTCCGGAAAACATTCCAGCTCATTTGCCTGGTTGCTGCAGATTTGTAGTTCACACATATCTGTGCAATGCAGACCACTTTGCAGGCATGGCCATTCTGGAAGTTTACATGTTCGTGATCAGGAGCATGATAGTAGGTCCAATACAGCCTCTGGTGCAGGCGTACCTCGCATCCACTCAATGGCCAGATCCCCATCATGGATCTTCCATCCATGATCCTTTGGATTTGGTACACTTGGATTGCACTCCAGACTCCTCCGCCAGATAGCAGCCTGATAGTTTGCTCGTAAGGCATGCATGTAGAGACAATCTTCACAAGGTGGAAGCTGACTGGAGTCTATTTCTCCATGCCTTGCACAAAATAGCTGGTAGCAAAAGCGTGTTAACTTTAGTTGTGTTTGTGGAAGGCAGGTACATCTGACATGTGACCTCCTGGAGCTTTCCAAATAGGTAATCTGAGAGCTTCCCAACTCTCTGAATGTGTCTTGGCAGGTCTTGTCAGTCTTTAGTTTTTTTATATATGGCTGACTTTCCACGGCCACTGAAAGTGCTAACTGTATAGGAAGTTGTTTGGGCTTAACAATACAGACCAGTGAGCAGTGAAAACTAACATGTCTTTGGGGTCATCAGGTGGGAACCTCCTTTCATCAGTGTTTCATCTAGTTGGTCCCACAACACCTCCAGGAGGCTAGACAGTGATCTCTGGCGTCCCAGAGACACTCCCCTAATACCAGGTCTCACTGCTCCCCGCACCAACCCAACAACCTCCTTTACCTTACTTACACATGGCTTTCTCAGCTCAAACAGCACTGCCACCTTCAACAAACCCAGGCTCCGTACATGCGAGCTCCAGGTAGTGACTGTGCTGATACTACCTTTCCTAGCACATTCACCATACTCTATTTCACATGCTACATATCATAACTCCAATATAAGCTAAAGTTAAAGGAGATAGATAAACTCACAGGATCAGCAAACACACTCACCTTGCAGCATGGTCTCAAAAGGGATTCAAATAGGCCACTCCCACACTTAAATAACCCTCCCTTTTCCTGGATTTTCTCCTGAGAGGACTGATTGGTGGATCTCTCCACCTGATCTCAAGGAGTTATGTACCCTGCTTAGTAGGTCCCCCTGCTGGCCCCCAACTGACATTATCCCTCCTCATCCAAATCCACTGACTAGCTCTGGCTGCTTCATCTGACATTTCCTTCACTGTCTTCCTCAAACTCTGTCCCCACACTCCGAGTTCCCCCAGGAGCAAGACAGCTGATCTTGCTATGAATACCCTACACCTCACTTCCACTGGACAAATCCTAGTTTTCCATCCTAGCTGCTCAGCTTCTGCTCCTAAGTCTGCATACCTAAGCTTTTTTCTTTCATAGGCTTCTTCCACTGAGTCTTCCCAAGGAACTGTCAGCTCAATGAAATAAACTATCCGTTGACTCACTGACCACAACACTATGTCAGGCCTCTGCTTGGTACAAACTATTTCCTGGGGAACAACAAGCTTTCCCCCTAAATCTACTTGCATTTCCCAATCACAAGCACCTTCTAGGCGGCCACACCCTTGCCTCCTTACTAACTTATCCCTTCTGTATTTCTCCTCCTCACAGACAAACTGCATTGCTAAACTCCTATTCTTAAAACCCTCTGAATTTACCTGTCTTCGTTTCCCTTCGATGCCTGTAGCTAAACTTTTCAACACCTGGTTATGTCGCCATGTATATCGGCCTTATGACAAGCTAACTTTACAGCCTGACAAAATATGCTTTAAGGTTGCAGTACCTGAACACAATGGGCATGATGGGTCCCCATTTACCCACAGTTTTAGGTTCTGGGGGGTTGGTAACACATCGTATGTAGCCCCTACCAGGAATCTAATACGATTCTCCTCCATACTCCACAGGTCCCTCCAACTAAGCTTCCTCTTCTCTACACTTTCCCAATTCAACCACTGTCCCTGTAGAGAAGAGGAAGCTTAGTTGCACCCCTTAATATCTCCTCCTGTCTATGTATCTATTCCACAACCAGCTTTCTTTTATCTTTGAGACCTGCTTTATTCCATACTGGTTTGCCTGAGCCAAGCCCCAGGCCTCCCCGGTCAAACTGAACATTACCTACAATCTCTGCATGCCTAAGAGCTGCCTCTGCCTCCTGAACTGCCGATCTTGGGTTCCACTTCCTCCCCTTGGTTGGATTTGGAACCACACTCCTAACTACTACGTCCTTACTCCCAGATAACTTGGAACACGACGACGTGCTGACGTATTGCGGTAAGCGAGTTGTGTCATTTCCGGTGTTTCTGTGACAGCCTCTCTGTACTGCTCTGGTGGATTCTACTAGCCTGCTTTCTCACTTCAGTTGCTTTAACGTTGCTTTAACGTCTACTTCAAGTGTTAACCCACACTGGTTCTGTTTAAGCACTTATA
>NW_026079779.1:0-1759 GCF_006386435.1 Epinephelus moara | reverse complement strand
TGACTATTGACATGCATGTGTTTTGGGAACTATAGAGATAGCATAGCTGAAGAACATCTAGGCACTCACTCACTCACTATGTGTGTGACTCCATTCATGAATGCTTATTAAAACTCAAGAAAGACAGCCGACATGTGAAGACTTTTTTCTTTAAACTGTTTATTAAATAGACCGAAGTTGTTTTACCACCACACTATATACACAACACAGTCAGAAGTGAGGTAGAGGTTGTAAAAATGTGCAAAATAGCTACAAGTGTGCAACTGGTTAATACCAGCAGTGCAAAGAAGTGGTTGTAATGTAACTATTAAGCTATAGAGAGCTGTGAGTGCTCTCTGTCAAACAGAGGTGATGTATTAAAAAGCGCTATGGCTCGGGGGAGGAATGATTTCGTGTATCTGTCCTTGAGAACAGTCTGTTGGAGAAAGAGCTCCGCTGTCTGTCCAGTATGAGGTGAAGAGGGTGGTCAGGATTATCCATGATGGATAACAGTTTGTTCAGTGTCCTCCTTTCCACCACTGCTTCAAATGAGTCCAGTTTGCAGCCAATCCCGGAGCCAGCCTTCTTAATGAGTTTCTGAAGTCTGTCGGTCTCACCGGCTCCGATGCTGCTTCCCCAACAGACTACGGAAAAGTAAGTGCACTGGCTACAACAGACTGGTAGAAGATCTCCAACATCTTGCTGCACACATTGAAAGATCTCAGCTTCCTCAGGAAATAGTCTACTCATCCCCTTCTTGTACACAGCGTCCAGTTCAGTCTGTTGTCTGCGTGGATGCCAAGGTGCTTGTAATCCTCGACCATGATGATGTCCTCTCCCCGTATGCACAGGGGTTGAGAAGCCGCCCTCTTCCTTCTGAAGTCGATCACCATCTCCCTGGTCTTGGCCACGTTCAGCAACAGGTGATTTCTTCCAGCCCACTCCACAAAATAATCCACCAGGGCTCTGTACTCCTCCTCCTGCCCATCACTTACACACCCAACCACTGCAGAGTCGTCAGAGAACTTCTGCAGGGGCATGACCCAGAGTCATACTGAAAGTCTGTGGAGTACAAGGTGAAAAGGAAAGGAGACAGAACAATCCCCTGTGGAGCTCCTGTGCTACTCCCCACCATGTCAGACAGGACACTGCACAGGATTACTGACTACCTGACAGACAAACTGTGGTCTGTCTGTCAGGTAGTCAGTAATCCAGGAAATTACGATGTGTCGACCCTCANGGAGACAGAACAATCCCCTGTGGAGCTCCTGTGCTACTCCCCACCATGTCAGACAGGACACTGCACAGTCAGACAAACTGTGGTCTGTCTGTCAGGTAGTCAGTAATCCAGGAAATTACGATGTGTCGACCCTCATCGTCTGCAGCTTCTTCCTCAGTAGCAACGGCTGGATGGTGTTGAATGCACTTTAGTTTTGCATGTCTCTGTGTGCATGTGTTTTATCTCACTTTCCTTTTTTTGCATTGGCTATATTTAGTGGGTGTTCCCCTAAAATTTCTCCCAGCTTGGTACACAGCAGCCCTCCCCCCTTACTAATACTTCTTAACTTACACAGCCACTTTTTTTTTGTATGTTTAGGTTTAAGCTTCGCCTCAGACTGTCACATAAGTTTTTACAACTTGTTTTTAATTTGTATATTTAATAAATTACATTTCATTTCTCTGAGGTTACAAGTCTTTGTGATCCTTGATTTAGATCTAAGCTTCAAGTCCCACATTAACAAGGTGACAAAAACATCATTTTTCCACCTCAGAAACATCG
>NW_026079778.1:1777-2857 GCF_006386435.1 Epinephelus moara | reverse complement strand
GTCGCGAATTCGCGACAATGGGCGTCAAGGGGTTTTAATAATGGCGAATCTGATATCTAAGAGCTCAAAGTCAACTCTGTGGGTCAATTGTTATTGGAAGGCACTCTCTTACATATTCATATCTGTCCTAATAGGAAAGGCATTATATAATGTGAACACTGTTTTTACACTGTTATGAGTAAAATGTTAAAAATCTGAGCGATGGCCGTGCCCACAACCACACAAAAGGTTGAATGATTGACACACTAACCCACAGCGTTACAACATGTTCAGTTACCTTTAATCTGCAGTCACTTAAATGACATATAACACCCAGTGTGTTTAGTTTAAAATGTATTTATCAGCACTTTGACAACACTGTTTTCTAGATGAAGCACACACATTTAGTTACCATTGTTTTTTGCTTTTGTGGGGGGGTTATACTTTTAGTTATTGTCTATGTAGTTCTCCTGTGTGTTTAATTTGGTCTCATCAGCTAGTATATATATATATGTGTTGCCCCAGTGTCACATTCTGTTCGGTCTGTTAGTTGAGTTAACGACTACTTTTGTTAGCCTTATTTCTCAGTAGAGTTATATTTTGTTGACCTCTTTTGAGGGCCAGTGTGTAAAATGGGTTGAAAACAGTGACATCAGTGGTCAAATTCTAGATTGCAGGGCTCACTTGCTCACCCTTCCTGTCGGGTAAATGACGGTGGCCTCGTAGGGACAAAAAGCCTTGCGCAGACACGAGCTTTTCAGGAGTAAGTCTATCTAGCGACGAGGTGAATGTTTATTTATAAATCTAACTATCTAGCGACGAGGTGAATGTTTATTTATAAATCTAAACCATGTTACGATATTGTAATGAATCCTAGCCTGGTTCCAGACCATAGACCCCGCCCACTCAACTGAGTAGGCTTGCATCTCTGGTCTGGCATACTTCAATAAATTTGCGATTCATCTCGTCCAAACGATGGACGGACCAATGAACGCCGGGGGTCTAGCGATTAGCCAATCAGCGCCACGCTGATGTCAAGCTGTACGCCGGTGGGTAACTGGTGAGGATAGCAACAATGGCGACCGCTACAGATCCTACAGA
>NW_026079778.1:0-1128 GCF_006386435.1 Epinephelus moara | reverse complement strand
GAACTACTAACACTCTCTGCTGTTTCCTCCTCCTTCTTCCTTCCTTCCGCTGTCTTCGTTGGTTTATTTATACACGTGAAACACGTTCTCTGGCTGGCTGGATTGTCCGCTCGGGCTGCCTTACATACATGGCGGCGCAAGATGGCGACCTCTCTAAAGCAAGGCCCTTGCTATATATACATATAAAAGCATAATTATAAGGCTACGAAAACCAACCAATTTTATTTATAGCGATTATACACTTATATAAACATATTAATGGGTAGAATATTCAGATTCAGATTCAGATTTGACAATAAACCAGGCCAAATATTACACACTGGTCCTTTAAGAGCCCTATAACTCTAATTCTGTTGTATCCAGTTATTTGCTTTGTGAAATTAATTTCTTGGGAAAATAAACCCACCTTTTATGAAATGTCAGCTTGTGCTTTTTATGCTTTGACTGCTTGATCCACAACATTCCCATAAACAGGGTAATCATATGTAATAATGTGTCATTTTATTTACTGTCAAATTTAACTCCACTATTGGAAAATCACATATTTTGAATCAGTTAATTTCATAAACTGGTTGGCATCACAGACTCAGGTTTTATTTTGAAGTTCATAAAAGAAGTTTCTCTGTTGTTCTGTCAGGCTGGGATTTCTTGTGGTGTACCACAGGGTTCAAACCTAGGTCCTCTAATTTTTTTTTTACCTATGATCTTTAGATTGTTTCTAAATACAAAATTGATTCCCATTGTTTTACGGACAATATGTATTTATATATTGCATTAAAATCCAGCAACTATTGCAGCTCGTTTATTACAGATAAAGTGCAGGTGTCCCAGACCTTTCTACAAGAGATTCTTAAACTTGCTCCGAACATTCTATATACCGATGTTAGGCTTACAGCTCATAGTCTGGGTAAAACATTTGACGCTGAGATTTTCTTTATTATTTGCTGATTTAAATTGTCTCCACTTTAGCAGCACAAATTAGGTCATTCGTCTATTCGGCTAAAACCCTGAAAACGTGATTTATCCTTAAAATTATTGGAACTATGTTTCAGTAACTCCTGTTATAAAGCATCACAAAAAGAATAATAACTGAACTTCCCACCTCCAGCTGGTACACAATGCTGCTCC
>NW_026079777.1:0-1132 GCF_006386435.1 Epinephelus moara | reverse complement strand
AGGGACGCCGTTAGCTGTGTCAGTAATAACTCAGTAACTCAATAAACTGGAGTAGTTTCATGTCGTATCCGACAACGGGAGGCTTTTAACAGATGACGTCCTGATGTTAGCTTTGCTGCTGCTGTTAGCTGTCCCTGTCAGCTGATGCTTTCTAGACATCGTGATTTCCCAAAACTGAATAAATACCACACATAACAACACGAAACTGCTTTGCTAGCTCAATCATGTTGTAACTAAGATATCCGCTGGAAAAAATATTTTTTCACAGACCGTTTATTGAGTTATTACAGACACCGCTAACAGCTAATGGTTAGCCTAGCTAAACTACGATGACCATGTTGTTATTTACCAAACGTCACATCCCACCTTGAGTATATCCAATCAGCACCAAGTAACCCCCAAGCCCCAGCCAGGAGATTTTCGGGGCCGTTCTGAGTACCTACTCCGAGGCAGGGACTTGTTTAGCCCCTGTAAAAGATCCGGAACTCTGTCCTTCGGGGGTGGTTCCTGCGGTGGAGACACGCACCAACGGCCCCGGCCCCGTAAAATTACCCCGAAGTTCCTGCGGTGGAGACACGCACCAACGGCCCCGGCCCCGTAAAATTACCCCGAAGTTCCTGCGGTGGAAACGGGCCTACTTTCATATCCACACAGGCAGGAGGTCACTAACTGTGTATACGACTTAACTCCTGGTGCAAAATGTCTTTTACCACAACATTAACTGTCACCTATCAGAACCATTGTGAAATACAGAAACATTAATCACTGTGTAATGAGTAACTTAACTGATTTAAAACAAATTTAAACACAGGGTTTTTTTCAGCTTATGGCCTTAAACACATTGTCTCATGGCATGCCGGGACACTTCAACCATTTAGCCCCAACATGCCACAATATGTTAAGTGCACAATGACAGTGGCGAAATCGGCTTTAGAAATTTTAGTCAAACAAAAAATAGTTGACTTCACATTAAAAAATTATGTCAAGTTCACAAGGATGAGTTTTTGTGTCAAGTGATCATAAGTGATCTAGCCTTAGCTTCACTTACCGGCAATTACCTTGACATTCACACACAGACACACATCTGAATTCAAGGAGATAATGACGAAAACTCTGTGTGTGTGTGTGTGTG
>NW_026079776.1:0-2000 GCF_006386435.1 Epinephelus moara | reverse complement strand
GTTGATGACACACCTGGGGGGCATTCCAGAAAGCGGGTTTAGTGAAAACTCTGAGTATTTTAACCCTGAAATGAGGGAAACTCTGGGTTTTCAGTTCCAGAAAGAGAGGTAAGTCAAATTCTGAGTCAATCACCATGGCAACTGACACTGTGAACCTAACCTGCTCACTGGCAGGTTTTCTATAAGAAACCCTGATTTCATCCTGTCTCCTCCCTACTGCCGACCCTGAAGCAAGCTGTCAGACAGACATGGGCTGTCCGTATGTAGGAAATCCCATCGATATCGAGGCAGAATTAATTCGCAATGCTTTACGCCGGAAGAGGATTTTGAGTTTGTTGAACCTCCTACCTGGGATACCCCTCTGGATCAGGTGGTTACAGATACCTGGTTTCTGCTGACATGGTAACAGGACTGCTGGCTGAATGTGAACTCTACTGTGGACGCAGAGCGACAGGAAGGACGTGAACCCACCTGAGGTCTTGGAACAGCTCTCGGAGGGGTCCGCAGACGTTTCTTCACAGCCATCCACTCTTTATGCTGCTCCTCTGTGATGAAAATATGTTTACCTGCAGAGTAAAGATGGAAAAAAAGACAAGTGAACACCAAGTAAAGACACAAAATAAACACCAAGTGTCTCTCAGTCTGTGTGTGTGTGTGTGTGTCTGTCTGTGTGTCTGTCTGTCTGTGTGTCTCTCTGTGTGTGTCTGTCTGTCTGTCTGTCTGTCTGTCTGTCTCACTGTGTGTCTCTCAGTCTGTCTCTCTGTGTCTGTCTGTCTGTCTGTCTGTGTGTCTGTCTGTCTCTCAGCCTGTCTGTCTGTCTGTCTATCTGTCTTTCAGCCTGTTTCTCTGTCTGTTTGTCTCTGTCTGTCCATTTTCAGCCTGTCTGTCTGTCTCTGAGCCTGTCTGTGTGTCAGTGAGTGTAAAGACCTATCTTGTTTCTCTGCAGGTTGTCCAGGATGGCTCTGATGAAGAAGTTTAAGGTGAAGAAAGAACTGATGATGATGAAAAAGATGAAGAACNTGAGCCTGTCTGTGTGTCAGTGAGTGTAAAGACCTATCTTGTTTCTCTGCAGGTTGTCCAGGATGGCTCTGATGAAGAAGTTTAAGGTGAAGAAAGAACTGATGATGATGAAACAGATGAAGAACATGTACATGTACGGCGAATTCTCATAGACCGGCTGAGATTCCACCTACAGACACACACACACACACACACAGACCAGTATCAGTCCCAGTATCAGTGATGGGACGAGTAAAGCTGACAGTTGGTGTACCAACCCATCTGGAGTCCACAGCCGCGTACATGACATCATACAAGTCTGATGACAGCCCCTGACAGAGAAACGACACAGAACTTCATGGTAAAAACACTGAATTTAAGTTTGTCAGCTCACATGGACTGTTATCAGGCTAAACTCAGATTTAAACTGGTTTCATGCCAAACATCAAGTACGAAGTTTTAAACTGAGAGATCATCTCTGAGAGGAGAAATTTCAAACTTTAACTGAGCTACTCATGACGCTTTTTATGGGAACTTTTGCCTGTATGGCCTGGCAATGGGTTTAAACTGTGAAAACACAAAATCAGCCTTTGACTTACCTGTCCCTGTCACACCACTACTAACAGAGGAAAATAAAATGTTTTTCTCATCCCCACTTCTCCCAAAATAACTTCAATCTCAGCTTTGGACAAGTTTTTCTCCCCCTCTCTTTCTCTTTCTTTGTTTGCTCCATGTTCTCAGGTCAACAGGATGCACCTGACCATAGTAGTTATCACCTCCATATATGGTGGTCACTGGCTATTCATGGGCCATTACTGACATGCGGGAGCGTGCTGTCAGTTAACGTTTGGCATTCAAGAGTGAACATACACACGTGTCCTCGATGAAATCCGAATTTTCTGCAGCGTTCATGAGTCCACAGTAGGTTCTTAGTACCAAGGATTTTTATGTGCAAATCTATTCACAAGTTTAACATTTCTTGAATGAGACCCAAAGAGTTT
>NW_026079775.1:0-1000 GCF_006386435.1 Epinephelus moara | reverse complement strand
ACTATAAAAAGTGCTACAAGTGAAAGTCCTGCATTAATAAAACCTCACTTAGATCCAGTGTTATCAGCACAAGGTACTTAAAGTTTCAAAACGAAAAGTTGTCATGAGGCAGATAAAGGCTTCTTTGGTGGTGTTTTATTGTGTAGATACATGATTAAGTCCGACAAAACGAGTGAACAAACCTCTGTCACTGCAGTGAAGATATTTTGTTTAAATTTTAAACTAATGCTTATTTTAAAATGTTTTATAAATAAATGTAACTTCAAAACACAAAGAATAAAACAGATTGTTGCACGAGAATTATGATTGCTGATTAAGAATGTTGATCAAAACAGGAAGTGTCATAGTCTGAGTCCATCAGCGTCTCCACGGCTTGCTCAACCTTAAACTTCTCCATCTGCACCATTTTTTTCGTGCAGATTAAAAGCTGCAACATTTCTGTAAACAACATCTTCTTCTTTGTTTGTTTTTAGGCACGGCAGCGCTGTTCTATTTCACAAGGTGTGTAACAGCGCCCCCTAACTTATAACAGTGAAAACACAGATTGCTGGAATATCTCGTCAGTGGCCGGGTTAGTATTGATAGTAAAGGCTGCCGACCTGTTGTGATCAGTTCATTCTTGAGTCCAGGTGAACATTTGTGCCAAATTTGAGGAAATTCCATCAAGGCGTTCTTGTGATACGGTGTTAACAAGAATAAGGTGGATGCAAGGCCACAGTGATCCTGACCTTTGACCAACAAAATCAAGTCAGTTCATCCTTGCATCAAGGATTCAGGAGCATTCAGGAGAATGGGACGGATGGACGGACAACCTGAAACCATAAAGCCTCCCTCAGGTATACAAACACATATGAAAGATATGGAGGTGGTGTTCACAGGCCTTTTTTTTCACCCACAACAGCACAAACAAACTAACAGGTGGAGGCAGCAGTACACCAGCAGCCCCCACAGTGTTAAATCACTGTTTTTCTCAGTGGAGTCTGGCTTTGAAGAGAGCTAT
>NW_026079774.1:0-1711 GCF_006386435.1 Epinephelus moara | reverse complement strand
ACGGGCCAAAGTAGCTCAAAACTGGACAAAGTAGCCCAAACGAGACAAAGTAACTCAAAACTTGACAAAGTAGACCAAAATACCATAAAGTAGTCCAAAATGGGTCAAAGTAGACCAAAACGAACAAAGCAGACCAAAACAGGATAAAGTAGCCCAAAACGGGCCAAAGTAGCCAGAAACGGGATAAAGTAGGACAAACGGGAGAAAGTAGTCCAAACGGGACAAAGCAGCCCAAATCGGGCCACAGTAGCCCAAAAAAAGGCAAAAGTAGCTCAAACGAGACAAAGTAGCCCAAAATGGGACAAAGTAACCCAAAACTTGACTAAGTAGCGGACACGGGACAAAGTAGCCAAAACCAGGACAAAGTAGCTCAATACTGGACAAAGTAGGCTAAAATGGGCAAAAGTAGCCCAAAACGGGACAAAGTAGCCCAGACTAGACAAGTAACCCAAAACGGGACAAAGTAGAGCAAAACTTGACAAAGTAGCCCAAAATAGGATGAAGCAGACCAAAACAGGATAAAGTAGAGCAAAACTTGTCAAAGTAGCCCACACGGGACAAAGCAGCCCAATTCGGGCCAAAGTAGCCCAAATGGGACAAAGTAGCCTAAAAAAATGCAAAAGTAGCCCAAACGGGACAAAGTAGCCCAAAACGGGACAAAGTAGCCCAAGTGGGAGAAAGTAGACCAAAACAGGATAAAGTAGCCCAAAATTGGCCAAAGTAGCCCAAAACGGGACAAAGTAGGCTAAAATGGGCCAGAGTAACCCAAAACTTGACAAAGTAGTGGAAACGGGAGAAAGTAGCCCACAACAGGATAAAGTAGCCCAAAACCGACCAAAGTAGCCCAAAACTTTGCAAAGTAGGCTAATAATGGGCCAAAGTAACCAAAAACGGGACAAAGTAGCCCAGACTAGACAAGTAACCCAAAACGGGTCAAAGTAGACCAAAACGAACAAACCAGACCAAAACAGGATAAAGCAGCCCAAAACAGGCCAAAGTAGCCCAAAACGTGACAAAGTAACCTGAACGAGACAAAGTAGCCCAAAACGAACAAAGCAGCCCAAAACTGGAAAGTAGCCCAAAACGAACAAAGCAGCCCAAAACTGGACAAAGTAGGCTAAAATGGGCAAAAGTAGCGCAAACGGGATAAAGTAAAACAAAACGGGACAAAGTAACCCAAAACTTGAAAAAGTAGCCCAAACAGGACAAAGTAGCCAAAAACGGGATAAAGTAGCCCATATCAGGCCACAGTAGCCCAAAAAAGGCAAAAATACCTCAAACGAGACAAAGTAGCCCAAAATGGGACAAAGTAGACCAAAACAGGATAACGTAGCCCAAAACGGGCCAAAGCAGACCAAAAAAGGATAAAGTAGAGCAAAACTTGTCAAAGTAGCCCAAACGGGACAAAGCAGCCCAAATCGGGCCAAAGTAGCCCAAATGCCACAACGTAGCCTAAAAAAGGCAAAAGTAGTCCAAACGGGACAAAGTAAGCCCAAAACGGGACAAAGTAGACCAGAACAGCATAAAGTAGCCCAAAACGGGACAAAGTAGGCTAAAATGGGCCAAAGTAGCCAAAAACGGGACAAAGTAGCTCAAACGAGACAAAGTAACCCAAAACGGGACAAAGTAACCCAAAACTTGACAAAGTAGCCCAAACGGGACAAAGTAGCCAAAAATGGGAGAAAGTAGCCCATACGGGACAAAGCAGCCC
>NW_026079773.1:0-3258 GCF_006386435.1 Epinephelus moara | reverse complement strand
AAATGGCTGCAACTCCCCCTCCTCGGCCGCTGCCACAGTTGTTGTCTGTGGATATTTCTTTTGAGCAGGAATTAAGATCACTGTATGGAGAATTCATAACCCAGATATTGAGATTGATTCATTATTGATAAGCGTGCAGACGAATTAATAATTGGTTTACGGAGTTATTAATTTGATTAGTTGCTTCCCTCATTAGGAGGGTGGTGCCCCAAACTTTATTACGAGTACAAACATTCTCAAAAAGGTATTTCCCCTACACCACTAAATCAACTATTCATTGTGCCATTACCAGCACACTGTTCACACTGACATATAGCAATCTGTTTTCTCTGCATCTCTCACATCACCGCCTTCTCAGTCAGAGAATCCTTATTAAAAATTGTTGATATGTAAAATCAGCAGCACGTCCTCCACCCAGTGTCATATTTTACAGTATTGTCTTAAGGTAAATTACATAAAAAAAGGTTGAAAAACTTTTTTTTTTTTTTTTAAATGCTGTAGTTCATGTCTGAGTAACAGAGGAATAAATAATTGAGGTCAAATAACAATTAAGATCAACAATCGACAAAACAATGATAAAACCTTCCATCATTATATATTATATAGAAAAGCAGGTGATGAGGATCCTGAAGTGATTATCTAAATAACAATGACGATTTATGGAGTGATTTCTAATAATGTTGCTAAGGGAAGCATATGGAAATTAAATAGAATTGATCGATTCACAGAACCTTGTGGAACTTTGTGATTAACCTTAGCATGCATGGAGGATTCTAGGTCTGTACGTAAGAATTATGTCAGTCAAATCAGAGTTGGCCATTCAGTATGAATATTCAAGTATTAGTTCCTTTTTATCCATAAGCTAACTGCTCAAACAGCACATTGGAAATGTGCAACAACATTTTTTTAAGATACTAGATGCAACAAAAACCAAAGATTATCATATTAAGTTGCTGTGAGCTATACATTTACCACCTCTAAGCAGAAGGCAGAAGATAACATTATCTCAAACCCTGACCACGAAAACCTTTCCTTCTCTAGGCATCTGTCTCCATATACAAAGCTGCCTGTACCGATGAGCAGCGTGAAGTTAGGAGCATTCACTCTGCAGCTCAGTCTGGGCCTGAAAGGTCCCCAGAGGTACACTGCATGCTGATTGACAAACAAAACAAAACAAAAAAATACTGCTCAACTTGAAGGAATCTCAGTCAACTGAGGGGTCTCTGACGATTCAACCCTCTGACTTTCAGGAGGCAGCCCTCAAGGATTGATCATCAACATAGACAAACTGAGATTGATCAGAAAAATAGGATTTAAACCAACTTAGTGCAGTTCTTCTAAGGCCAATTTAAAGTTTAAATCTTTGTGACAGGATGTGATGTTAGTTGTGTCAAATGCAGCACTAAGATCTATTAGAGCAGTACAGAGACAAATCCTTTGTTCAAAGCAATCAGAAAGTCAATTGTAATTTTCACTTGTGCTGTCTTTTTGTTATGATGAACTCTAAATCCTGACAGAAAATCCTCAAATACACTATTGTTATGGAGAGAGTCATACAACTGATAGGCGACCATTTTCTCAAGATTCTTAGAGAGAAAGGGAAAATTAGATATAGTTGGCTAAATCCCCTGGATCAACAGTGGACTTTCTTAAAATGAGGTTTACTTACAGCTGCTTTAAAGAACTGTGGCACGAGGCCTGTTAAAAAGATGTATTGATCTTATCTAATAAAGAAGTGTTTCCTAAGGATGAGACGTCTTAAGGTAGCATAGTTGTGATGAGGTCTTAGAGTCAAATTAATGGTTTGGATGAAGACGATGTTAGTTAGTGAAGGTTGATGGGACGAAAGCAATCTAAATATATATCAGGTCTTGAGGACTAAATAAGAAAACATACCAATGAGCAGTGTGCAATTGTAGTTTGACACCTTTTCAGAAAACATCATATCTGGACACTGCTGACAGATTCAGCAGTGTAACTCTTTCCATAAAGTGATATGAAGCACAGCAGCGCTTAATACAAGCAAAGCAACAGCTGAAATAATAGAATGTAACAAAGTTAGAGAGAGATGCTCTTCAGTCTCAGAAGGCATCACATGGCCAGGTTTCTGACAAAGAATGGCAGAGAAATTACATATCCCTAAACTTAAACAATGCAGACGTGATAGTGTGACATGAAATGGGTAGAAGGACAGAGCTCATATATAGTCTGTGAGGGTAGGCAAACCTTACAGACGAGCTCCGCTCACATGGCAAGAAGCACAGATTGAACCTGCTAACTGTCTGCAGAGGGGAAATGTATTTGCTTTATTTCAGATTTTTCATGTGAACTCAACAGGCATGTCTGCTGACGTTGGATCTTTGTTGCTGTGGGCATACAAACTGGAAGGAATTAATTGTGTTTTACATCGATTAATGGTTTAATTGCTTCTCTAAAATGTTGTATGCAAATCAATCTCTGATCAATGTCACTGCTGGACAGAAGTTTCTGGGCTTATTGGAGAGAGTGATGATTTCCACTCTGACTACAGTGCCATGCTGTGTGTTTCTCTTCATTAACGGGGTCATGTTATTCACTTTGAGGAGTAAAACAGTATTTCGTGAGACCTCTCGTTACATTCTTCTGTTTAACCTTCTCTTTGCAGACACTGTACAGATGGTAGTGGGTCAGTTACTGTACCTACTGTCTGCTTGTAGAATAACACTAACATATCCTGTGTGTGGTTTTCTCATCCTGCTTGCTAAATTTGCAGATCATGTCTCTCCTCTCACACTGGTGGTGATGTCTCTAGAAAGATATGTAGCTGTGTGCTACCCACTGAGGCACTCTGCCATCATCACCATCAGAAACACAGCAGTGGCTATCATTGTGGTTTGGACCTTCAGTTCACTAAATGTCCTCACAAGAGTTCTGTTACTGTTAGAATTTCCTTTTGAAGATCTGGAGAGTCTGCAGATGAAATATTTTTGTGGTACTTTTGTAATGATTCTTGACCCAATATCTGAGCATTATGACAAAGCCTACACTTATTTTCTGTTTGTATCAGCTGGTACGGTGGTCACTTCTTCTTATATCGGTGTGATGATAGCAGCCAGGTCAGCCTTCACAGACAAAGCTTCAGCCCAAAAGGCTCGTAACACACTGCTGCTTCATCTGGTGCAGCTGGGCCTCAGTCTCGTGTCAACTATGCACAACTCAATGCTCATAACTCTTTCGAGAATTGCAACAAGGATAGTATTTGTGCGCACCCAGACTGTT
>NW_026079772.1:0-3596 GCF_006386435.1 Epinephelus moara | reverse complement strand
GCATTTGCTGATCCTCTATGGTACACAAATATAGTATAGCCTAGTATAATCACATGTCGGAACAACGGGACGTCGGACTAATAGGATGTCGGACCAATGTGCTGTCGGACCAATGACATGGACCCCCACTGGCAAGACGTGTAAAACCCTGTTTGACGTGCAGATCCCCCTGGGTTAGGAGGCAGTACTGACAGAGCTAGCGTTTCCCTCCTGTAAAGGTAGGCATGGGAATCCTTTCATTTACACAATTTCTGTTTTACTTTGCCCAAATTTATTTAAGTTTCTTTGTGTGGTATAGGAGTCCCATGAGGTGACGTGAGTGAGCTGCATGTGCGGCAGCAGAGCATTGTCTGTCACTGTTTTGCCTATTGGTTTGTTTTGCCTACAATTATCCTTTTGTTTGGTATTTATTTGTCTGTACTCAATTATTTACTCTGGTTGTTTTTGTTTCACCTTTATCTGTGCGGATAAAGGTATTGTCTTTATTTTATTTAGCGAACTGACTGCATTTTTCTGGTTTTGTGAAAAAGTGTTTTAATGTTGTGTCTGCGCTCTTTGCAGTGTCACCGCTAAGTTGGGCGGACGCTGGCCACTGGGTTTGGTGTGGTTTGCTGTGCACTTGCATGCAGGTTAAGTATTGACACTCTGGGTGATGATTGCAGTGATCACCCCGGTTATGGGAAGCACATGGTGAAGTAAGAGTGGATTAGTGGCCTATACCCTTAGACAGCCTGATGGTTAAGTGTGTGTTTTTGTCCTTTTAATTAAGGTGACCGTAATTTGAAATTGAATCATTTATTTTTTAATTTGAATTTCTAAACTTGAATAATTGCATTGAAAAACTGAATTTGAATCACATAATTTGAAATTGTATTGTTTAATTTGAATAATTGCATTGAAAAACTGAATCTGAATAGTATAATTTGAAATTGAATTTATTTCTATATATCTTCACATTCAGTTCTCACAATTCAGTTTCAATTTACTGTGACAGACATCCGGGTAGTTTAAGGATGAAGGAAGAGCAATCGAGCGCAGATACACAGGACTCCTCTCTGGCCAACCACCACCTACGTTTTTGAGCACGTAGGAAGAAGCGCTCGCCTTGATCCATAGACCACAGACAATAGGCTCGTTCGAGATGAACTGCGCCTCGCCTGAAAAGTAGACGAGAGCAGGTGGCCGCAGCGGGGGGCGGTGACAAAAAGCTGCGGTGGAGTTGGACAGTTTCCCGACAGTTTCCAGCAGCCTTCAGTCTGTACAGGAAGTCACAGACACACTAACATCCTGTCTGGAATGATGTCAGTTCATTAAAAAAGTGATCAGACCCATATATCAGTTTGTTTTCAGTCTCCAGTTGTTTTAATCAGAGTTGGGTATAACGCGTTACAAAGTATCATTCATTCATTCATTCGTTTAGTGTCGCGCGGGTTTCAGCGAGTTTGATCATCTGTCCTCAAGGTAAAGTTGGATCCTAAAGTGTGTTCTAGTTCTAAATCTACTTTTTTCGACCATGGCATGTCCGTTCTTGGAGGACCCTGTGGACGAAGAGGCAGTGTTACTGAGGAGGGAGTTACGCATTCGTCGGGAGATTATTCACAGGCTCAGAATTGACGTATTATCATTTCCAGAGCATTTTGTTTTTAAACGGTACTGTTTCACATCACAGTCCATCATTTAGCCTATATCCATAACCTTATCCGTCATGACATAACCAACGTCACCAACCACGGACGTGCACTTTCATCTACCCAGATTCTTTGTGGTGCTCTTTGTTTTTTTGCAAACGGGAGTTTTCTGTATAATATCGGAGATGCAGAAAATATCAGTAAAGCCACTGTCTGCAGAGCCGTGAGAAAAGTGTCCCTAGCTCTGAAACGTCTATTAAACTCTTTTGTTGTGTTCCCTGGACATAAACCTGTGAGGGTCATCAAGGAGGAGTTCCACAGGATTGCAGGTGAATGATGTAGAAATCAGTTAAAATTTATTTTTATCAATCATATTCAGTTAATGACATGGTGCTGCAACCTCAGACAGGGATTAGTTATTTTAATTTCTTTTAGAATTTCCCGGTGTGATAGGGTGCATTGATGGAACCCACATTCCCATCATTGCTCCTTCACAAAATGAAGGAGACTATGTGAATACGAAGTCCATCCACAGCATTAATGTGCAGGTAGATTGACTGTCTCAAAATGTCAGACTGCATCACACTGCAAAAACTCAAAATCATACCAGGAATATTTGTCTTATTTCTAGTCAAAATGTCTCATTTCTAGTCAAAACAAATCACAGCTAAAAGTAACTTGTTTTTGGACAAGTTTGTTGTTTCAAGCACATTTTCACTTGAAAAATAATGAGGTGGGATTGCATCTAAGTGATCTAAATTTTAGCTTTAACACCATTCCACCTGTTTGCATCTGTAGCTAGCCTAATATTATTGTGATTGCATAAATGTATGAAATAAATTTAAACTTACGCATTGACTCGAGCAGTAATTTTCTCCCACGCCGACTCCCGTTCCTTCGCTGCTGCAGCCGTGTTACTCTTCTTCCTGAAAACAGCTTCAAATTCGCCGTATGAGTGCATTAAAATATCCAACTCCAGAGGAGTAAAAAAATGCAGTCTTTTTCTTGTCGCTTGTTGCCATGGTGAATCGTGGTATCGGGGCTCCATTGATGACGGCTTTTTAAAGTCGTGGTGCACGCACTTAACTCAGAGTGAACAAACTCTGTGTTGATTGAACCGATTGAAATCACCTGGGGCCTCATTTATAAAAGAGTGGTTAGGATTCATACTAATAGTTGACGTGCGCCCAAAAGCTGAAAATGGCGTGCGCCAAAAAATAATCTGATTTATAAAACCGTNTTGAAATCACCTGTTCTGAAACCCGTAACCCAGAGCTTCCCATCTCAGAGTTACTCAACTCAGAGTTCAGGGTTTAGGCTCAGAGTTTGTTGAACCTCCTTTCTGAAACGGACCCCAGGTGTGTGTCCGGTGTTTGCTTGTCCCATCCACCCTCCCACCTGCCCTATAGGGACTTNGGCGACGGGTGAGAAACGAACCAAAAAACGGAATTTCTCCGAGACTGAGCTAGAGACCCTTTAATGGGAGGTGGAGGACTGAAGAAAGATTTTATTTGGTGGCCACAGCAGCGGGATCACTAATAAAAGCGAAAAAAAGTGGCAACACATCAACGCGGCTGATGCTGTCAGCTGTGTCTGTGGGACTGCATGGACAGTGACAGAACAAAAAAAAAGTGGTCTGATCTAAAGGTAGACCAAATATTTCTACTCCTTTACCAACATGTAGTTAATGTGTTGCTTTTAAATTTGACATTGATGTGCGACATAAAGAATCACATTTATTAAAGGTGGAGGAAAAAAGGAGTATGTGCCAGTGCCATCTTGCGCAATTACGCACGAGGGTCACCGCAGTATTAATATGTTTATGGCAATTGGTCTGATCAGACTCCCAGCCTGAATTACAGCATGAACCAGTGGTATCCCTGTCCCAAAATACAATGTGTAATTTGAAATACAATTCAAAGATGAAAGTGTAGTAGGCGAACATGTTTCTTCATGCCGGTTTTGTCA
>NW_026079771.1:0-1011 GCF_006386435.1 Epinephelus moara | reverse complement strand
AACATTTGTTACAAATTTGAAGAAGATTGCTCAATGTATGACCATTCTACAGTGTTTTTTCCATGAAAAGATCCAGGCGGAGCTCCGAAAGAGTCACCTGTACTATCTAACGTTAGCGTTTACGTTATATTATAAAACTCAGTTGTCACTGACCCCGGATAACTTTCAAAACTCCGGGGTTGTGTTTGACTGTGCAGGACAGGTAACGTTATGTTTAGTTTGCCTCTAATGTAACAGGCTATAATTGCATTTACAGTTGCAATCAAAATTATTCAACCCCCATTGCATATTAGGCCTACTGGCAAAATATACAATTTCTCAGCTGTTTGCAATAAACAGATTACAGAAGAACTGTTTAAGTAGTTCAATGAAACCAATATTACAAGGGTTTTGATCCAAATTCAACACAAAATGCTACTTTTAATGACTCCTGCAGTCTCAAAATTATTCAACCCCTTCATGACAAGCATCTTCAGTACTTAGTAGAGCACCCTTTTGCTGTAATGACCTGCTGCAAACGTGATGCATAGCCAGACACCAGCTTCAGACAGCGTTCCTGAGGAATCTCAGCCCATTCCTCATGGGCAATGGCCTCCAGTTCAGTAATATTCTTGGGTGTGCATTTTGCAGCCGCCTTCTTCAAATCCCACCAGAGATTTTCTATGGGGTTCAAGTCAGGCGACTGTGACAGCCACTCTAGAATCTTCCATTTCTTCTATTGATACCAAGCCTTGGTGGACTTTGAGGTATGCTTGGGATCATTATCCTGTTGGAAGGTCCAATGACGTCCAAGCTTCAGCTTCCTCACAGACGACATGACGTTTTTACCTAAGATTTCCTGATACTTGACTGAATCCATCGTGCCCTCCACACGCTGCAGGTTTCCAGTGCTAGAGGCAGCAAAGCAGCCCCAAAGCATCACTGAGCCACCGCCATGCTTCACTGTAGGCAGGGTGTTCTTTTCAGCATATGTTTTGTTCTTCTTCCTCCAGACATACCGCTGTTCCATAG
>NW_026079770.1:0-1169 GCF_006386435.1 Epinephelus moara | reverse complement strand
AATTAGGGCTCCTGCCACAGATAAAAGTTCCCACAGTACTGTACAAAATCTCTGCTACAAAATACACTTAGAACTTACACTCTTTAACATGTTTGATGGCATGACAAGAGGAATTAAACACAGGCTTTTAGTGCACAATTGCTGATTCTTCTTCTTACCAGTCGTCCTTTTGTAGATTTCCTTACGTGGCTCTAGCCAGTCTTCATGTTCAACAATGCAGATGAACTTTTCCCCCAGTCTCCATTCTTCAAATGTGATGGGAAGTAAAGCGGTGTGTACACCTTTTTGGTCTGCAGGGGGCTTCACTGGAACAGCATCAGGTATTTCTTTTCCATTATGGGTCTCCCAGAAAATCTTTTGGACAGATGGTTTGTTTATCTTGACTTGACATTTTACATCTCCCTTTCCGTTTAAAACAAAGTCCTCCATTGTTGGTTCTACGATCGTTACTTCCACATCTGCTTCCACGCATTCTGAATGTGTTAAATGAGGAATTATTAAACAATTATTGAATAAAAATGGCTGCAAAATTACAAGAATTGAAATTATATTTACAGTACACACATATTTCAAAGAAAAAGTAGCAATTTACTCACCAGGTCCATTTGTACAAATGTCTTTGGTCGCAGATGAATTCACATATGCTGGACCTTGTTCACCTTTCCCCATAAACTCACATGTAAACGTACTGGTGTCAGTCCACTCACTTGATGGCACTGTCAGAAAACTTGCTGCACTGTACAGTGTTCCCTTCTCTGTCTTTTTTTCATCAAAAGGTGTTTTGATGTTGGTTATTCCAGTGGTGATTTCTGCTTCATTTTTCAGCCATTTGAACTCAAAATCTTTTGGTGAAAAATCTTTGGCAAAGCAGGAGAGGGTAGTCTCGGTGCCCTCACCAGAGGAGGAGGTCATTACTTTGAGAGTTGGCAACTGATATAAATCCCCTGAAAAACAAACATATACACAAATATATGTACAGTATGCAGAAGCAAGGAATCATTTATGTATATATATGCAGAAGCAAAGGTGAACAATGTGCTACAATGCTCATGTAATCTAGATTTACTATAGACTTACAATATAACTGAGTTTATGACTTCACTGAACTACTACATGTTATGCAACTTGCACACATGTATGCACATAGTGATTACTGTACACTCCTCTAA
>NW_026079769.1:2842-6986 GCF_006386435.1 Epinephelus moara | reverse complement strand
ATGGACTGTAACCTGGGGACTGTTACTGGTTATGCAGCAATCTGGTATAAACAGATTCCAGGAGGAGTTCCTCAGTATGTGCTGAGGTTTCGTCACAGCTGGAGCTCTGTACAGTATGGCTCTGGTTTCTCCTCTCCAAAGTTCACATCTAATCATCAGTCAACAACAGATTATCGTTTGATCATCAACAATGTGGAGGAGGGAGACTCAGCAGTATATTACTGTGCTACATGGGACAGCTCTGCTAATGAGTATGTATCACAGTGATTTACACTGTGACAAAAACCTCCTCACTACATACTTCTGCTTTTTGACTGTTTGACACATCTTGTCTGGGAGTAAAGCCATCGGCCAATTCTTTATGTCACCTCTCTCATATATTAGAAACATATTTTAAAACTTCAAATCCCTTTGATTGGATTCTCACATAAAGCCTCAGATCTTAGTGGTAGTTATTTACAGTGTGTCATGTGTACGTTCTTTAATGGAAAAATAGACAATATGCTTGCTGGTAAATGTTAACCACAAGATCTATTACACTGTTGGACAAATCAGTGTTTACAGTAAATATTCATGTCTTTTGATGCTTATAGAAATAAAAAAGTTATTAAAAGTTCTCAGCAGATTCTCATTTGCTGATCCAAACTCAGATTATGTGATAAATCTTTCTTGACAAAAATTCTCTGGTGCACATGTAGTGAGGATTGTTATACAAACATGTCTTGTATTATATTGTTATGTTGCAGTTTGTCCCTCTTCATGAACAGGTCCAAAGGTCATCTGGCAGCCAAAGTTACAAAAACTAGAAGTCATGTGCAGCTAAAACACAACCAAACAAAAGTCTCCATTAATATGGAGTAATGGTTAATGGGAAAAAGAGAACGTGGTTATTAGTATCAGCAAAGTTACTCAACATGGCTATATATACAGTATACTAAAATAAGGTGGTACAGTGAATAGGCCTACATAATATTTGATGATGAAGATAACAAAGGTACGATGCCCTGCTAATTATTAAACAGTTTATTGTGTTTATACTACACAATAAATCTTGAGCTTCTAACATGAACCACCTATTTGTTTGTTTGTTTAATTTTAAAGAGAATAAATGTCTGATAGCACTCCTACATGTACACAAGAGAAATGTAAATATAATATGTAATAATATGACAATTTATGGTCATGAGCAAAAGACATTATGAAGCATGAGATTACTGGTACGAAATGATCTACAGATATGACACTGAATCACATTCAGAATGTTTTTCATTAATGAATAAAAAGCTGAGTATAGTTTTGAAACTCCTCCTCCTCCACTTCTCCTCTCCTTCAGTCTCTCTCAGTCAGTCATTGTAAACAGTAAATATTCATGTCTTTTGACACGAATAAAAATTAACTAGTTTTGAAGAATTTACAGCAGATTCTCATTTGCTGATCCAGATTCAGACAATGAAATGGATATTTCTTGATATAAATTCAGCAGTACACATGTTTGTTTATTCCTTCTTTATGAACAGGTCAAAGGGTCATCTGACAGTCAAAACTGACACAAACTAGAAGTCATGTGCAGCTGAAACATGACCAAATGAAAGTCTTACTTTCACCTGACAACATTTCATTTATATTTTGTGATTCGAGATGTGTTTCCAACAGATGAAACACAGGTCTCCATTATTAAGCAACATGCTACTTCAGTGACAGCAAATTTATTTAAGTGAGAACTGATCAGTTCATTAATTTTACATCCTGCTCATTGACGCTGTTTGCACATGCTGTACAAACAGATATGTAGAGTGCTATAGAGTGCTTATAACCTGAGGGATCACCATGACATGTGGAGAGTGCTTATAACCTGAGGGATCACCATGACATGTGGAGTTCCTCAGGGCTCAATTCTTGGGCCATAAGTATTCAACCTGTACATGCTAATGTTAATTCTATGACAATAATGGTTGTTATGACAGCTACATAGACAACACTCAGATGTTTTTAGCTCTTTCACCAAGTGACCATAGTCGCTCAGACTCACTCTATCAATGCTTAGAGAAAATCAGTATCTGGAATTAAATCTATTTAAGGAAATAATGGAAAGAAGTCAAAAGAGGAAAGAATGAAAGTTACTGACCAGCTTGATTCCACAGCTATAAAGACAAAAAAATCATCAGAAACTTGGTGTTTAAAGCAGACTCAGATCTGAGCTTCAGCAGTGTCATCAAGGCAATGACTGAAACAGCATTTTACCATCTTAAACAAAGATCAGTAATTGGAGGTCTCATAGTAAAAAAAGTGCAATGATGAACATTAACAGACTTCATAAAGCTACATGAAGATATGTTTCTTAAGAGCAGAAGAAAAAGTTCATAATGTGAAACCACGTACATGAAGTAGTTGATTTATAAATGAAAAAAGAGTTGAGTGATGAAACTCCTCCTCCACCTCTCCTCTCCTCAGTGTCTTTATAAGCTTCAGTCTCTCTTCTCCTCACACTCCAACCCTGCTCACCTCTCAGCTGGACAGTAAGGGACGTTTACAGCACACACTGACAACATGCTGGGGACCCTCTGCACTCTCATCACTGCTCTAACATGTAAGATATTCTTCTCAGTCCTTTTATAGCCCATATTTTCACACACAAACCTTTGACTCATGTATTTTTCTCTGTATGTTGACAGATGTTGATGCAGTGATAGTGCTGACCCAGACGCCTGCTGTCCACACAGTTTCTACAGGACAACAAGTTGTTCTCAACTGCAACATTCAGAGATATGATAGCAATTATGTCAGCTGGTATAAACAGGTTCCTGGTGAAGCTCCTCAGTATGTTCTGAGATTTCGCCATTCTGACAGTGCACTCAACTTTGGATCAGGATTCTCCTCAGACAGATTCAACTCTAAATCCTCATCAAACATAGATTACCAGTTCATCATAAAGCGGACAGAGACAGGAGACTCTGCTGTCTATTACTGTGAGACATGGGATGACTCTGCTGATGAAGCTGTATCACAGTGATTCACACTGTGACAAAAACCTCAGTGAGAGACTCACTGCAGATTTTATGAATTCTGACCAAAATCAAACAATTAAAATCAGTAAACTTGGAACAAAACAAGAACAGACATTAAATAAATCTCTTGTGAGAGACAAGAGTGTGTTTAGTGTTTTGGAATATAATGAGACTGATGAAGTGAAGAGACGTTGACAGTGAAAGTTGGTCTCAACAGGATGTTTCAGTTCCACTCCCCTCATTAGTGAGAGTCAGGAGGTTTTTGTACAGCCATGTGTACAAACTGAATCACTGTGGTATTCGGACAAGGCACCAAGCTGACTGTGACAAGTAAGTACTTTTTAACTCATCATAAAACAGAACAGATTTTATGTTTCTCATTCAGATTAAGAGAAAATGGCCAATTTATAATCTGATAAATAAAAAGAAAGAAAGAAATATTCAACACATTGTTTGGTGAATAATAGATAAGTGGTTCTACATCTGTTTGATATCAGGCTGTTTGAAGTATTATTTTTATTTGGTGGTTAGATAGACACCATAAAGCAAAGTGACTTCTGATATACCTGAAACTGTCACAGTGATTTAAATGATTATATTAGAATTTGAATAACATTATGTAAAGTACAGAGGGTGAATTAATGACAGTTTCACCTTAACAATTAAAATTAACTCATGAAAAATATTTCTAAATTTGTGATTGATGGATTGTTGATGTTTTAAAAAGGAACACTGCTCATATTTTAGGTGATGATTTCTAAATGTGTTTGCAGATTCAAAATGCTTAACTTCTTCAGCGTGTTGGTTATATCGTCAACACNTATTTTAGGTGATGATTTCTAAATGTGTTTGCAGATTCAAAATGCTTAACTTCTTCAGCGTGTTGGTTATATCGTCAACACAAGCGATAAATGAATCTCCTACTGTCATGCTTTGTGTTAATGATTTGACTCCTAGTTATCTGATGAATGTCCTTTGTGTATCTTCAGGCTCCAGCCTCCCTCCTCCTGTCCTGACAGTCTTCCCTCCGTCCAGTGCTGAGCTCCAGTCCAACAAAGCCTCTCTGGTCTGTCTGTCCAGTCAGTCTGTGCCTTTTGCAGATGTGAGCTGGTTGCTTGGTGGGAGTCCAGTGAGCAGTG
>NW_026079769.1:0-1746 GCF_006386435.1 Epinephelus moara | reverse complement strand
CTTACTGCTGACAGATCAGAGGCTGTGGAGGATGAGGAGAGGAGGTGCTGGAGGAGCAATTTAATACCACACTGAAACTGAGAGTGACTGACAGGAGGAGGAGCTTTGCTTCACTCTGCATGCTTTCTCACATTTGTGCCATGATGTGAAAATAGACTTGATCCAACTCAGGCTGCAGACGGGGTAGAGAAACATAAGAGATGCCGATTAAATGACAATGTCATTAGTCTCTAATGGGTTAATAGGTTAGGTTAAATGCAAGAATGCCTAAGTGCAGGTGTGCAAAATGTGCCATGATAGTGCAGGACTACAGAAAAGGTGCTAGCTGCTATTGAGCAGATTTATAGCACTTGGAATGAAAGACGTATGAAATCTTTTAGTCCTCCGAACAGGTGCCCTGAAACGGCGACCTGAGGACAGCACCTCAAACTCTCTTTGAAGTGGGTGGTCCTGACAGACCAGTATAGCATTAGCCCTCCTAAGTACCTGCCTGTTATAAATGGCCAAAAGCTTGTTCTGACTCCTCCCTGAGATTTTACTGGCACTTTTCACAAGACATTGGTTGATTAAGACATTGAATAAGCAATAACACAGGAAGTTCAAACAGATTCAATGAAACTCCTGTAAAAGAGCGTCATCATCTCAGTGGACACATTAAAGGAGCTCATGTTCCTCAAGAAATAAAGTCTCTGTTGGACCTGTTTCGAGGTAAAATCAGCATGGGATTCAAAAGTCAATTTGTTGTCAAGAACAACACCCAGATATTTATATGTCTCAACTACACCAATATCAACACCTTTTACAGCAGTTGGCAGAGGGCTTGGTGGCGACTTCCTAAAATCAATTACCATGTTTTTTGTTTTGGACAAATTTAGATGGAGGAAAGACTTGACACACCAAACCACAAAATCATCCACAACTGGCCCATGATCTTGTTCCTCTCTTTCAAGAAGGCCAACAATAACAGAATCATCAGCAAACTTTAAGATGTGTCTGTTCCTATAATTGCTTCTGCACTCATTGGTGTGCATGATGTGAAGAAGAGGGGAGAGACAACAACCTTGGGGGGAACCAGTGGGAGAGTAGAGCCGGTTGGAGATAACACTGTTAACTCTCACACACTGTGGCCTATCAGTTGAAAAAATCCATTTTACAAAGATCAAGTTTAAAATGGCAGATGAGCCTCTCTACAAGCAGGAATGGCTGGATGGTGTTAAATGCTGAGGAGAAATCAATAAAGTCTGGCATGAGTCATGGGGCCCTCCAAATGCCCATACAGAAAGTGTAACAGGGTGACCACAGCGTCCTCCACACCTCTACCAGGCCTGTATGCAAACTGAAAAGGATGGAGTTGATCCTCCACCTGTTTAAAAGCTTCTCTCTAAATAAGCTCCTCAAAGGACTTCATAACTAAAGAAGTCAAAGCGACTGACCTGAAATCATTTCACTCTGTAGGTGTGTTACACTTGGCTACTGGGACAATAATGGCATGTTTCCAAAGCATGGAGACCTAGACTTTTTATTTGCTCATTAGTTGAGCCATTAAAGACAGGTATGACTGGTTTAATATTAATATTGGGCCTGTTGATGGACCTGTTACACATGAACTGAGTGCTTCACAGATATCTTTCCTCATCTGCAGTCATCAGCGTTTTGCATTCACCAGTTAAATTAAATTAAAACTTTTGACATTCTCCAATAAGTATAGATATAAAACAAACACAGATATAACAAAGAGCATTGTGC
>NW_026079768.1:0-1060 GCF_006386435.1 Epinephelus moara | reverse complement strand
TATACCATGACATTTTTTAATGATTTCGGACGACATGCTATACTATGACGTTTTTTAATGACTTCGGACTACATGCTATACTATGACGTTTTTTCATGATTTTGGACAACATGCTATACTATGACTTTTTTTCATAACTTCGGACGACATGCTATACTATGACGTTTTTTTGATGATTTCAGGCGACATGCTATACTATGTCTTTTTTTCATAAATTCGGACGACATGCCATACTGTGACGTTTTTTTGATAATTTCAAACGACATACTATACTATGACGTTTTTTCATAAAGTCAAACGACATGCTATACTATGACTTTTTTTCATAAGTTCGGACGACATGCTATATGACTTTTTTTGATGATTTCAGACGACATGCTATACTATGACTATTTTTGATGATTTCAAAGGACATGCTATACTATGACTTTTTTTCATAACTTCGGACGACATGCTATATGACTTTTTTTGATGATTTCAGACGACATGCTATACTATGACATTTTTTCATAACTTCGGTCGACATGCTATACTATGACTTTTTTTCATAACTTTAGACGACATGCTATACTATGACTTTTTTTCATAACTTCAGACGACATGCTATACTATGACCTTTTNACATGCTATACTATGACATTTTTTCATAACTTCGGTCGACATGCTATACTATGACTTTTTTTCATAACTTTAGACGACATGCTATACTATGACTTTTTTTCATAACTTCAGACGACATGCTATACTATGACCTTTTTTGATGATTTCAAACGACATTCTATACTATGACTTTTTTTCATAACTTCAAATGACATGCTATACTATGACTTTTTTTCTTGATTTCAGACGACAGGCTATAACTATGACATTTTCTGATGATTTTGGACTACATGCTATACTATGACAGTTCTTAATGATTTCGGACGACATGCTATATACTATGATGTTTTTTCATGATTCAGGATGACATGCTATACTATGACGTTTTTTCGTGATTCAGGATGACATGCTATACTATGACGTTTTTTAATGATTTCGGACGACATGCTATATACTATGA
>NW_026079767.1:1097-1647 GCF_006386435.1 Epinephelus moara | reverse complement strand
CATTGTGTCATACAGATTACTGTTAATTTATTATCCTGATCTGCTCTGTACGACATCTATTGCACGTCTGTCCGTCCTGGAAGAGGGATCCCTCCTCAGTTGCTCTTCCTGAGGTTTCTACCGGGTTTTTTTACCCGTTAAAGGGGTTTTTTTGGGGAGTTTTTCCTTATCCGCTGCGAGGGTCATAAGGACAGAGGGATGTCGTATGCTGTAAAGCCCTGTGAGGCAAATTGTGATTTGTGATATTGGGCTTTATAAATAAAACTGATTGATTGATTAAAGCGTCAAATTGCGGTAAAAGATGCTGTATGAAAGACAGGCTACAACTTGTCCCCCCCCTGGAATTATTCTCTAAAATTTTACTGTTTATTGTCCCCCCCAACTATGAAATGGGATTTTCGCCCCTGTGCGTCAGACTCTTCTGTCAGGAAAATGCGGCCCGAGCAGCGCTCTAGTGTGCTCACCTGTAAGTGCGCACACGTGTCTGTGTGTTTAATAATAAAATTTAATAAAGTTAACTTGACCTTTGGGGGGGGGGGGGGGGGGGGGG
>NW_026079767.1:0-1006 GCF_006386435.1 Epinephelus moara | reverse complement strand
GGGGGGGGGGGGGGGGGGGGGGCAAGGGTAACCGTTGGGGGGACAGGGAGCCCCCACACATCAAACATGTTAACACATATGAGATGGCATCACCCCAACATGTCTATCACTGGTGTGAGGAAAAAGACAACTTGTGTGCAACAACTTATCCCCGCTGCTTTTGTAAGCAGCCTCTTGACATGAACACAGACAGGGCCAAAAACATCACCGAAGCAACTGGCATATACATATCCACATCTATGCACCCATATGCCGTAGTAGAGGAGCCCGGCTTCAAGTAGGCTATTTATTGAAAGCGCTTGAGCCATGCTACAGTGTCCCATCCCATGCACACATCAACCAGTCTATGGTCCCTGCCATTTACAAGCTTGCAGGAGCAGTGGTGTTTTATTCTGTTTATTTTTTACTTTCATAACAGGAGATGGTTTTTAGTTTTGCAGTCAATTTGTGTCTGTTCAAAATAAATGAAAAAAAGCTAGTGTAATACATGTGTGACTTTTTGTTGCTTTCTTCCCATTGTACCGAACCCGTACCAAACGGTGACCCCCACACCGAGGTGCGTACCGAACCGTGACTTGTGTGTACCGTTACACCCCTAATGAGAAGCTAGACACTAGGCTAATTTATACTAGGCTGACCAAACGTCCTCTTTTGCCCTGACATGTCCACTTTTCACGTCCCGTCTGGGGTGTCCAGGGTGTCCGGGGGGTTTTTATAAACTGATGATAATGTCCGGTTTTCCGTGTGTTTGTGTGTGTGTGTTAGAGTGCGGCACGGGCCGCATATTTATGTCCGAACCCGAACCAAGTCATTATTTAATGACCAAAGCACTGAGTTTGTGTCACACAGTTGTTACAGTTTCAGGGTATTTAACAGGCCTAGGTCCGTTTCACAAAGCAGGTTTAGTGAAAACTCAGAGTCTGTTAACCCTGAAATGAGGGAAACTCTGAGTTTTCCGTTTCAAAAAGGGAGTTAACTCAAACCAGAGAAAGAGGGGTAACTCTAG
>NW_026079766.1:0-1390 GCF_006386435.1 Epinephelus moara | reverse complement strand
TGGTATGTCATTCAAAATTGCATAGAAATGTCATGGTATAGTATGTCGTTCAAAATTGAATAAAAATGTCATAGTATAGTATGTGGTTCAAAACTGAATAAAAACGTCATAGTATAGTATGTTGTTCAAAATTGAATAAAAACGTCATAGTATAGTATGTCATTCAAAATTGCATAAAAATGTAGTCGTATCACATGTCGTTCAAAATTGAATAAAAATGTCATAGTATGGTATGTCGTTCAAAATTGCATAAAAATGTCATAGTATAGTATGTCGTTCAAAACTGCATGAAAATATCATAGTATGGTATGTCATTCAAAATTGCATAAAAATGTCATAGTATAGTATGTCGTTCGAAATTGCATTAAAATGTCATAGTATAGTATTTTAAAAGTGCATGAAAATGTCATAGTATAGTATGTCGTACAAAATTGCATAAAAATATCATAGTATGGTATGTCATTCAAAATTGCATAAAAATGTCATCGTACAGTATGTCGTTCGAAATTGCATTAAAATGTCATAGTATAGTATTTTAAAAGTGCATAAAAATGTCATAGTATACTATGTCGTACAAAATTGCATAAAAATGTCATAGTATATTATGTCGTTCAAAATTCAATAAAAATGTCATAGTATGGTATGTAATTCAAAATTGAATGAAAATGTCAGTATAGTATGTAGTTCAAAATTGCAAGAAAATGTCATAGTATAGTATGTCGTTCAAAATTGAATAAAAATGTCATAGTATAGTATGTCGTTCGAAATTGCATTAAAATGTCATAGTATAGTATTTTAAAAGTGCATAAAAATGTCATAGTATAGTATGTCGTACAAAATTGCATAAAAATGTCATAGCATGGTATGTCATTCAAAATTGCATAAAAATGTCATCGTACAGTATGTTGTTCAAAATTGCATAAAAATGTCATAGTATAGTATGTCGTTCAAAATTGCATAAAAATGTCATAGTATAGTATGTCGTTCAAAATTGAATAAAAATGTCATAGTATGGTATGTAATTCAAAATTGAATGAAAATGTCAGCATAGTATGTAGTTCAAAATTGCATGAAAATGTCAGTATAGTATGTCGTTCAAAATTGAATAAAAATGTCATAGTATAGTATGTCGTTCGAAATTGCATTAAAATGTCATAGTATAGTATGTCGTTCTAAATTGAATAAAAATGTCATAGTATAGTATGTCGTTCAAAATTGAATAAAATTGTCATAGTATAGTATGTCGTTCAAAATTGCATAAAAATGTCATAGTATAGTATTTTAAAAGTGCTTAAAAATGTCATAGTATAGTATGTCGTACAAAATTGCATAAAAATATCATAGTATGGTATATCATTCAAAATTGCATAAAAATGTCATAGTATAGTAT
>NW_026079765.1:0-1109 GCF_006386435.1 Epinephelus moara | reverse complement strand
CTGCTGGACTACCTTTTTGAAGCAGATCCAAAGCGATCTCGAAGTCTAACCATATCATCATGGAGCATAACTCAGCAGAAACTGTGGTCCCTGACAGCAGAGATGAAATCTTTGTGGTTGGTGGTGAGATGCTTGAAGCGAGGGAAAAGCACCTTGTTGAAAATGTTTCACAGTATGTGCAACAAAACAAAGAGTCCACCAACACACAGCTATTCTCGTTTTTGGCACTGCTGAATGCGTACATTCCTGATGCCTTCCTCCTGATGTCTGAGTGTCAGAAGATCCTTGGACCACCCGATCCAATCCATGGAGGTCCACCCTTTGAGGAGAGAATGGAGCCTTTTACAGTTTTAATCAACATATCCAGTACAAGCCCTGAACATGTATGTATGATTCACCCAGTGCTTGCAGAGAAAGCTGTGGAACTACTAGCTGACTTAGGGATTTCCAGAAGTGCTACCATGAAGAAATTTATTTTCTCATTTTGTGAAAGTCAACTCCAACCAGATATTCTCCAGTTCATCAAAGATTTGCTGACAAAGAGAGAACAGGGAGAAAAGGGTAAAAAGAAGTTCTCAGGATTGATTGAGGATATAGAGGAGAAAGAGAATTTTCACAATGCTGTGTCTGTCTTGAAAATGGCATCAAATAAATTGAGACAGAACCCCATTTTCCCCCAAACTATTTCCCGTCTCTATTACATCACAGAAGGCACCGTTGACTATGAAAAAGCTGAAGAATGGGCGATCAAAGCCATTGAAAGAGCTCCGAACAACTCTTATGTGGCTGACACTCTTGGACAAGTTTATAAGAACCGTTTGAGGGAAGCCCAAGGACGGGAGGATGTCATAAACATGTCAGAAAAGGCCTTCAAAGCCTTTAGGAATGTGGAGACAAAAGCTGACAAAGAAGAGGGCCCTGAAATGACGGACACAGCTGGTGTTGTCAGCATTTCAGATTCCTACAACAACAGAGGTCGATTTGGCTTCATTCAAGTGGCAAAGATAACCTTTGAGAAACGCAACAAGGTAGGCATTTATGCTTCACAGACACACCGTTTCATCCAAAGCTTAAAAATGGAAGTCGAAGCCAAGTTTGACTTTTTTGAG
>NW_026079764.1:2558-4000 GCF_006386435.1 Epinephelus moara | reverse complement strand
GAACCAAGAGAGAGGACGATAGTATGAATTTAAAATGACGACAAAGTGATGAACTTGTGTGACATACGCAGGAGCACAGCGTGCTTGATTACAATTTGTCAGCTTCCATATTTGGCACAGAGGTTAAAAATGTTTGTCAGGTGGTAAAGAAGCATGCAGTCGATCCTTTGATGAAACAATGCATTTGGTTGTCCGTATGTTGGAGGTGAAGAGTCCGTCCATGTCCACAGGACGAGCCGTCAGGCCAGAAGTGCACACAGAGAAACATCGTCTGTGAGGGCTCCACTGAAGTTAACATCCAGAGGACTTACTCCAGATATAACCACAGACACAGACGGAGCAGCCTGCCTCCAAACACTGTTCATAGACTTTAAATATTAAACCCCAGAAATGTAGTTTCAGACATGACCAGAACATGTGACATAAAGTGACTGAGGACTGTTTGCACCTGTTTACACCTGTCCAATGTAGGTTCAATATAAACCTGTGTGTAACTGTAAAGGAAGCCTCTCTCATCTTGTGTGTGTGTGTGTGTGTGTGTGTGTGTGTGTGTTTTGGTCCTCAGGGGGTGGAGGGAGCCTCGGCAGCGGCTCACGCTCTGTCTCTGCCAGCAGATGCTTATGGAAATGATGTAAGTGGAGTTTATTATGTGTCCAGCCTGTGATCAGTCAGTCTGAGAGCGTCACTGCAGTGAAAGTACTGATACTGTAAAAATACTCTGGTACAAGTTAAAGTCCTGATAATGTTCTTCAGTTAAAACCACAGACAGGTGACGTCAACATCACTGATCATCTCACTGGCTACAGCGTTCTGCTGGGAAACCTTTGGTCCTGGGGTTCATGTGGACGCCACCCGACAGGCTCCACCCACCCAACCACTCTGTACATTTCCAGTCACAAGCTGTGAGCGTTTAGACACACAGAGCTGGATTGGCGAGTTGATCCGAGGTGCCCAATTTTCCGCCTCGTAGGGTAGACATATTGGTGGAACCCTTTTAGTTCAAAAAGCCAGAGGCGGCCTTCTGCAATGGGAGGGGCTGTTGAAGACTTGTGGGAGGAGCTGTTGATGACTTGTGGGAGGAGCTGTTGATGANAGGCTCCACCCACCCAACCACTCTGTACATTTCCAGTCACAAGCTGTGAGCGTTTAGACACACAGAGCTGGATTGGCGAGTTGATCCGAGGTGCCCAATTTTCCGCCTCGTAGGGTAGACATATTGGTGGAACCCTTTTAGTTCAAAAAGCCAGAGGCGGCCTTCTGCAATGGGAGGGGCTGTTGAAGACTTGTGGGAGGAGCTGTTGATGACTTGTGGGAGGAGCTGTTGATGACGCTGCACGTGCGAGCCACTGGCGGTGGATAAACAGGAAACAGCTGATAGCAGTAATTAGCGAGCAGCTAGTAGCAAGAGGGAAACACAAACCTGACAGACACTGTAAAGATGA
>NW_026079764.1:0-862 GCF_006386435.1 Epinephelus moara | reverse complement strand
GAAAAAGCAGGCAAGTAACAAATAATGTAGCCAAGAGGGCTGCTGGTACCATGCATTCAAAGTGTGTCCTGCATGGTGCTGTGAGGACTGATGGAAACACATGACATACAGAATCTCCTGTCTCTCCATGTTGTTTAATCACATTTGCTATTGAAAACCAAACAAGCCCAGCAGGCACAGAGAAAAACATTTGGAGAGTTGAATTCTTGTCATGCCATGTGGGCTTCTTGAGGCATTACCAGGCTGAAGCTCAGGCCTTGTGCACATAATGTGCTGAGCTTCAGTCTGTTTGTCTGTGCCTACGTGGACTAAATATACCACTGGGACTTTAAAACGCACCTTTGTCTTTCACACTGTCTGCTCTGCGAACTCTAACATGAATACTGTTTGTTGGCTGAGATTTTTTTAGATGCAAAGAAATTCAAGAATTACTAATGCATTTGTTTTGGTAATGGAAATGTTTTATGTCTGTTACGGGGTTTAGATCTTAAATAATGTATTTGTAGTGCAGTGTTTTGTTCAAGTGTATGATACCCTTGGCTTTTGAAGATTTATATACATTTCTTTCTGTTAATGCTATCAGTGCCACAATAAACTGAGAATGAATAAGTGAAAGTAGCCTTTTTACCTGAAAGCTTGTACATGTAATTTCACAGAGGTTGAAAGCAACGATAAAATGATAATCTTCTTCCACACGGACACCAAAAAACAAATATTTCTGTGCCCTATCCCGTGTGCCTATAAATACATTATAAATATTATTACAGAATTTTAATGATGGATTTTATTTGTGGGGCCTCTGCTACCTTATTTCCAAAAAGTGGCATTGAAACCTTCACATTTGGCATAATTCTTTCTTTTG
>NW_026079763.1:0-3110 GCF_006386435.1 Epinephelus moara | reverse complement strand
TGATTGATTGATTGATTGATTGATTGATTGATACCCATTACTCTTTTAAAAGTAATCATATTACTTTACTTTGTGGCCGTACTGATTCTTCAGATTTCAGTAGGTCAGTAAGACGTCAAATATGTTGACCTGTAGAACCACGAGAAGTCACAATGCAGATGCCTCCAGACCGATGAGATTAAAGGGGAAATAAACAAATTACATCTGAGCATTAAGCGTTAAATAATCGTTTGGCGAGCTAAACTCCGGAGACCAGCTCAGACACAGGCGACCTGCTGATAAAGATGAGATCTGAACTCGACTGATAAAGGGTCAGAACGTCCTGAGTGTATGTTTCAATATCTCTCTTAAACCCTAATGACGGGCGCGGTCACACCCTGATTGGTCCAGAAAGGAAATGAACCAAGCTGCTCACAGTTCTTAATCAGGAGTCCGTGTGACCACAGCTGTCCACAGACGTTCAATGAATCTTTTTAAATCTTTAAAACTTTCCTGCAGATGTTGTTTCATTTTCTGTTAAAGTCACTTTTTCAAACAGCTGGACACTGTAGTTTTCACCGGTCGATACTCAGTCACCAGGAAACTGCACATTTGTTGGGGACTATTTTCAGCTGTGGATGAATACACACTTGAAGGAGGATGGTGTGTGTGTGTGTGTGTGTGTGTGTGGGACTGAGTCCAAATGATCTACAGTTTGTGTTCATCATAATAAATGGACATATTAAACAGTTCAGCTCACTGATGTGATTTTAATAGTTTTTGGAAATAATTCAGCTCCATGGCTCAGAGGACAAAGACAGATCAGACACACGTGCAAACTCAGGACACAAACAGTTAATATGAAGATTCATTCTTTGGTGGTTTTTGTCTTTCATTTAGTTTTTTTTCCAGCTTTTTCCTTTAAGCAGCAAAAACCAAACGGTCTGTCTCCCTGATGCAGAGGATTCATCTGTAGATTCATCTGTATTCTGTTGTGCCCGTGTCAGCGGCGGCAGTGGAGGAGAACATTACGTTACACAATCATTCGCAATCAAACAGTGACACTTCGACACTTTAGGAGGATGCCGACGCATATCAAACATAGTCGCACACAAACAGGCGGCAATCAGAGACGATCTGACGTCTGAACATTCAGAGTGAAGAAGCAGCTGCTGCAGAGAACCAATCAGTCCTAAAGGCTGAACTGGAAACCACCAGACTACAGGACGCTTTCCCATCATGCTCTATTGCTGTTGTGTGCGTCCCACAGGCAGCAGCTGTACAGACACTGCACATATGTCAACCTATGTATACGACCACAGGGACATGAGACACCAGCAGCTGAGGACAATAATGGCTGCTGAGGTTTGTATCGTGCACCATTTTGTCCTGAGACACTGATGTCACTGTCACACAGACGCTACAACAGTCATGTGATGGCTGTGGGGACGAGAAAGAGACGGACAGGAAGTGATCAGGATCTACATGTTACTACAGGTCAAAGTTTTGTAAGTCAGGTCTGATGGTTTTTATGGAACGTGAGGAGAAAGATGTCACTATACAGGAAGCTACAGTGCTCCAACATCCTCAGTCATATGGATCATTATTATGCTGTGATATTATTTATCTACAGTAAATGTGATGGTGCATCTGTCTGTCTCATCTTCGGTACCATGGCTGTACTCTACCTTTATGTTTACTGTTTGGTGGTGACATTTAGTGACTATGATGATTGTGACAGGTGTGAAGGAGGAAGCCAGGTGACAGAGAGCAATAGAGTCTGTGTAGTGAAGAGGTTTGGACAGTTGACAGGACTTTTACCCAGGAGAGTGCTGTTCGTTTGCTGCTGTAATTTAACTGGTGTTTGTAAGTTAACTTGGTGATGTTACGTTTCATTACGTGACAGTAACTCAGGACACATCACATAATAAACATGCTTATTTTAATACAAACTATGATCTGTTGACAACATAGTTTTGACACTGAAACCTAACAAAACTGCGACCGTGCGAACAGTGTTGGAGATGCACCTTCTGGCCCTCTGCTAGTTGCAGTTTGCACCATCTGGAGCGTTATGATGGAGGTGAAAACAGCTGATACTTCAATCAATCCATCAATCAATCAATCAATCAATCAATCAATCAATTTTATTTATAAAGCCCAATATCACAAATCACAATTTGCCTCACAGGGCTTTACAGCATACGACATCCCTCTGTCCTTATGACCCTCACAGCGGATCAGGAAAAACTCCCCAAAAACCCTTTAAAGAGGGAAAAAAACGGTAGAAACCTCAGGAAGAGCAACTGAGGAGGGATCCCTCTTCCAGGACGGACAGACGTGCAATAGATGTTGTACAGAACAGATCAGCATGATAAATTAACAGTAATCCGTATGACACAATGAGACAGAGAGAGAGACAGAGAGAGAGAGAGAGAGAGATCTATTGTGGACAGGTACCACAATAGACACTGTATGAATTATTATTAGAGTATTTCTTGTTCTCATACAGTTTAAAAAAAAAAAAAAAAAAAAAAAGGACATTTACATTGTACATAAGTATTTATTATTTAATATACCAGTTATTGATTTGTTACCTTTTATAATATGTCATGTAGATACTCTTAAATTATTTTCTTTGACTTAGTAGTTTATCTCATTTTGATCACCAAATGCAGCCTTTTGAGTTTTAAATGAAATCTAAATCTTTTGTCATCTCTTGTTTGAATGTTCAGGGTCTGAGATCTTCTGCTCTTGGCCTTAAGAGCAGAAGATCTCAGACTTTATTTGAGAGTTAGAAAATGCAGATGTGTTTATATTGCAAGAGACTTGGTGTAGAGGAGATGTCTCCACTGGTTGTCCCTCAGGCTACATAGAGATAATGTCCCCGTCCACCAAACTAAAGGGAGTAACACAAGGAAGGGATTCCGGGGGAATGCTGATCTGGTATAAGGCAAACCTTGTACAATACATTGAATTAATCAAAAAAGGAGAATTTTCAATTTGGCTCAAAATCAAAAAAGACCTTATCACCACAGATAAAGATGTATTCCTGTGTGCAGCATATATCCCCCCATCACAATCCCCTTATTTTAAGGAAGACAGTTTCTCCATTCTCGAAGATGAGATTA
>NW_026079762.1:0-1491 GCF_006386435.1 Epinephelus moara | reverse complement strand
TCTCACAACATCTCCTTCTTCACCAGTGACTGAAGATAACGACACTGATGAGGTGACATTAAACTGCTCTGTAAGGACATATGATCGATGTCCACACACAGTGAAGTGGCTGTTTCAGGGTCAAGATGTGGATAAAGACAACAAGGACATAAAGACCTCACAGTCTCCCTGCTCTGCCTCTGTGACCTTTCTGACTTCTCTCTACATTTACACATCAAGATATAAGTTATTTACATGTGCAGTGACTGATGGTGACAGAGTGCAGGTGTTTCCCTTCAGATCTCAATCCTCAGGTGAGAAACCAGGTGAGAACATGTTGAGCTGTTTAAAGTCACTTCAAACTGAAAAAATATTTGTTTATTTTATGGATTTGAAGATTTAATATTACATCACAACAGTTTGAGTTTATCTGTTCAGGTGAGGACACAACAACAGCAACAACAACAGCATCAACAACAGTTGCGACCGCAACAGCTTCTGCAACCAATGATGCTTCAACTAAAGGTAGTGACGCAATATTTTTATGCAACTTTCTCTAGAATCTCTCTGTCTTCCTGTCAGTCTCTTTCTGTCTCCATACTGAGAAAATACATGTACACGTCTAAAGAGATGTGGTTTAAGCTGATTTTGCTCTTTTTAAAAGTCTCTTTAAAAAAAAGAATAAATTGTATTTTTGCATTGATTTTAATGAAAGGCAATGTGAATAAAAATGATATGGTTAACTCCAATCTCTCTCTCTCTCTCTCTCTCTCTCTCCTCCTTTAAGTCTACAGGCTACAAATAAAGTGTTTTTAATGTGTTTATTCTCTTTCCAGGTTGGTGGTTGAGGGTCCTCATTGTGTCTGTGGGTTTATCAGTGCTCATAATAAGTGTTGTGGCAGTCAACATGTGGACAAGAACTAAAGGTGAGAACATTCACAGATAAAATGTTTCCATGGATTTTCACTGTGGAAACTAAAGTCCACTCTTTCTCTTGTCTTTTCAGAGAAGAAAACACAGATGGATGAAATCACTGTGAGTTTTTACAACTAAATAATGTCATGTTTTTACAGTTGCTACTTTACACACTCTTCATTATAAACTGTAGATAGAAGAAGACAGAAGACAACAATAAACTGGACAAGTGAAGTGGATTCAAATACAAGTGAAACATGACAATATAATGCAGTTCTTTACAACAGCGACACAAACTACAGCCTCCAAAGAGACCACAGATCTGAATCACCACTTTGACACAGTGTCAATAAAAACTGAACATGATGAGGTCCAGATTAAAGGGCGGCTTCACCTAAATGACATCACATCATACAGTATGTTCTCACTTAACCTCCAGTGTCTTTAAAATAATGCAGATAGTTTTGTTCTATTTCAAGAAACAACGTCCATGTTACTCTGGATAATGTACAGAATCAAATCTAGCTCCAGTGCAAACAGTCCAGCAGCCAGTCAGATAAAGATCAGATCAGACAGTGACTAATGGTGCGTTCAGGG
>NW_026079761.1:775-1039 GCF_006386435.1 Epinephelus moara | reverse complement strand
TACTATAGTATTTCACAAAAATGTAATTAAAAAAGTCATAGTATAGTATGTCACAAAAATGTAATTATAAAAAGTCATAGTATAGTATGTCACAAAAATGTAATTATAAAAGTCATAGTATAGTATTTCAAAAAAAAAATGTAATTAAAAAAGTCATAGTATAGTATGTCACAAAAATGTAATAAAAAAAAGGTCATAGTATAGTATTTCACAAAAATGTAATTAAAAAAAGTCATAGTATAGTATGTCACAAAAATGTAATAA
>NW_026079761.1:0-724 GCF_006386435.1 Epinephelus moara | reverse complement strand
AAAAAAGTCATAGTATAGTATGTCACAAAAATGTAATAAAAAAAAGTCATAGTATAGTATGTCAAAAAAAAATGTCATAAAAAAGTCATAGTATAGTATGTTCCAAAAAATGTAATAAAAAATGTCATAGCATAGTATGTCACAGAAATGTAATAAAAAAAGTCATAGTATAGTATGTCACAAAAATATTATAAAAAAAAGTCATAGTATAGTATGTTCCAAAAAATATAATAACAAAGTCATAGTATATAGTATGTCATAAAAATGTTATTAAAAAAAAGTCATAGTATAGTATGTTCCAAAAAATGTAATAAAAAAGTCATAGTGTATAGTATGTCATAAAAATGTAATAAAAAAAGTCATAGTATAGGATGTTCCAAAAAATGTAATAACAAAAAGTCATAGTATAGTATGTCACAAAAATGTAATAAAAAAAAAGTCATAGTATAGTATGTCACAAAAATGTAATAAAAAATGTCATAGTATAGGATGTCAAAAAAAAATGTAATAAAAACATCATAGTATAGTTGTCAAAAAAAAATGTAATAAAAACATCATAGTATAGTATGTCATAAAAATGTCATAAAAACATCATAGTATAGTATGTTATAAAAATGTAATAAAAAAAAGTTATAGTATAGTATGTTCCAAAAAATGTATTAAAAAAAAGTCATAGTATAGTATGTTCCAAAAAATGTAATAAAAAAGTCATAATATAGTATGT
>NW_026079760.1:0-1347 GCF_006386435.1 Epinephelus moara | reverse complement strand
GGGCTCCTCTCTCGCCCCAAATCACTCACAGGCGGCCCAGTCCTCCCTCCCAGCAGCAGTCAGAGCAGGAGACGGCCCAGTCCTCCCTCCCAGCAGCAGTCAGAGCAGGAGACGTTAACCCCTCCACGTCCTGACTGCAAGTGAATCGCGCATGTGCGGAACTGCCGCTGGCTGATCCCGACCTGGTTTACAGTCAGGGCGGGATGTAAATGTAAAATATTCTTTGTGTAATATAAATTACTGAAAGAAGGTTCATTTGTAGTTCTAAACATATTCAGGGTGTTTTTTTACTCAGTTTTTGTCTGTCCCACAACGTTATTCCTCTCTCCTACAGCAGCCATTACAATTACATGCATATGGACAATTATGCAAATTAGGCAATGACGTCATTTAGCGACTTCTAGGACAGCCAATAGCTACTTTTCTTACTGAGGAGTTGGCAACAGTGACTGTGAGGGCAAAACCTTCAGCTTGCTCTTCTTGAGGTAGTCCATTGTGGATTTTGAGGTATGTTTAGGATCATTGTCCTGTTGTAGAAGCCATCCTCTCTTCATCTTCAGCTTTTTTACAGATGGTGTGATGTTTGCTTACATAATTTGCAGGAATTTATCTGAATCCATTCTCCCCTCTACCTGTGAAATGTTCCCAGTGCCACTGGCTGCAACACAAGCCCAAAGCATGATCCATCCACCCCGTGTTTAACAGCTGGAGGTGCGGGTGTTCTTTTCATGAAATTCTGCACCCCTTTTTTTCCAAATAACCTTTGCTCATTGCGTCCAAAAAGTTATATTTCAATGGATGCGTAATGAGAAGTAGAGATAAACTTTTTTTAAATAAATACTTTTTAAAAAAAAAATTTTTTTTAATCAATAAAAACTTTCAATTTATATTCTAATTACAGCCTGGTGTTGAAAATGGGTTTCTACATCTTGGTTTGAGATTTCTTTCCACTATAATCTGGTAAATGAAGCTCTGGCTTTAAAGCTATGGTCTACGTTTACAAAGACAATGAGAAAGATTTGAAAAAAGCGTTCCCCGCCCACACACACCCCTCCCTCTGTGCTCCATGATCCCTCCCCTCCGAGCTCGTGTCCCCCTCCCCTCGGAGCCTCCTAATGACACACCCCCTCCCGCATAGCAACATAGTTACATACAGCATACAGTTGTCTATGTCACAACATCCACAATAAAAACGAAATATTACCTGTTCAACAAAAACTCCGCTTTATCAGCATCACTTTTCAGGCCCAGATCTTTCAGGCTCAGAGCTTTCTCCATCGGTCAAAGGAACTGAGGAGACAGAACATGGCGGTGCGCGAGAGTGCAGCGGCTCTTAGCTTTCTCGTA
>NW_026079759.1:0-1887 GCF_006386435.1 Epinephelus moara | reverse complement strand
AACATACTATACTATGACTTTTTTATGCAATTTTGATGGACATACTATACTATGACGTTTTTATGCAATTTTAAACAACATATTATACTATGACTTTTTTATGCATTTTTAAACAACATACTATACTATGACTTTTTTATGCAATTTTTAAACAACATACTATATTATGACTTTTTTATGCAATTATGATCGACATACTATACTATCACTTTTTTTTATGCATTTTAAAACAACATACTATACTATGACTTTTTAATGCAATTTTGAAGGACATACTATACTATGACTTTTTTCATGCATTTTTAAACAACATACTATACAATGACGTTTTTGTGCAATTTTTAAACAACATACTATACTATGACGTATTTATGCAACTTTGATCGACATACTATACTATGACTTTTTTTATGCATTTTTAAACAACATGCTATACTATGACTTTTTTATTCAATTTTGATCGACATACTATACTATGACTTTTTTATGCAATTTTGATCGACATACTGTACTATGACTTTTTTTATGCAATTTTGATCGACATACTATACTATGACTTTCTTTAATGCAATTTTGATCGACATACTGTACTATGACTTTTTTTTATGCATTTTTAAACAACATACTATACTATGACTTTTTTATGCAATTTTGAACGACATACTATACTATGTCTTTTTTCATGCATTTTTAAACAACATACTATACAATGACTTTTTTATGCAATTTTTAAACAACATACGTTTGAACTATGACGTATTTATGCAACTTTGATCGACATACTATACTATGACTTTTTTTATGCATTTTTAAACGACATACTATACTATGACTTTTTTATGCAATTTTGATCGACATACTATACTATGACTTTTTTTATAAAATTTTGATCGACATACTGTACTATGACTTTTTTATGCAATTTTGAACGACATACTGTACTATGACTTTTTTTATGCAATTTTGATCGAAATACTATACTATGACTTTCTTTAATGCAATTTTGATCGACATAGTATACTGACTTTTTTTATGCAATTTTGATCGACATACTATACTATGATTTTTTTATGCAATTTTGAACGACATACTGTACTATGACTTTTTTTATGCAATTTTGATCGACATACTATACTATGACTTTTTTATGCAATTTTGAACGACATACTATACTATGACGTTTTTATACAATTTTTAAAAATATACTATACTATGACTTTTTTATGCATATTTAAACAACATACTATACTATGACTTTTTTATGCAAATTTTAAACAACATACTATACTATGAGTTTTTTATGCAATTTTGATCGACATACTATACTATGACTTTTTTTATGCATTTTTAAACAACATACTATACTATGACTTTTTTATGCAATTTTGAACGACATACTATACTATGACTTTTTTCATGCATTTTTAAAGAACATGCTATACTATGACTTTTTTATGCAATTTTGATCGACATGCTATACTATGACTTTTTTTATGCAGTTTTGATGGACATACTATACTATGACTTTTTTATGCAATTTTTAAACGACATACTATACTATGACTTTTTTATGCAATTTTGATCGACATACTATACTATGACTTTTTTATGCAATTTTGAATGACATACTATACTATTTCTTTTTTTTATGCATTTTTAAACGAAATACTATACTATGACTTTTTTTATGCAATTTTGATCGACATACTATACTATGACTTTTTTATGCAATTTTAATCGACATACTATACTATGACTTTTTTTATGCAATTTTGATCGACATGCCATACTATGACTTTTTTATGCAGTTTTAAACAACATACTATACTATGACTTTTTTCTGCAGTTTTGAACGACATACTATACTATGACTTTTTTCATGCATTT
>NW_026079758.1:578-1228 GCF_006386435.1 Epinephelus moara | reverse complement strand
GTTATATTCAGCTTACTGTTGTCCAGCTTTAAACGTAATAGGACGAAACATTGACCGGTCACTTTTGAAGGACACACAGCTGGGTGCAGGTGAGTCTGGTCTCTGATGGATCCTGAAGGACAAACAAACAAAGAGGAATTTTTTTACCTTCCAGCCACAGAAGCTTCTGGAGAAACTACCAGCTATCAACAAGAAAAGTTCAGTCAAGTTCAGGTGGAACGGATCATAATGTGAATTCAGAATAAGTACAGAGTTGATATGTAGATATCGTAGGCTCTGACACCGTCACTCCCTATAAGGACACACCAGAATCAGCACAGCAGAAACTGGGGAGTGATGATACAGGTCTACAGGCATAGACCGTGGAACCGGGGGGGCCAGGGGGGCCATGGCCCGGGTAACTTTTGTACTCTGACATAGAGGGCTGCATTGGGATTGGGTCCCGCCGGGTCCCGCGGGTCCCCATTAAACAGTAGAAGGAGAAGAAAAAGAAGAAGAAGAAGATGTAGCCTAGCGACAGGATGTCAACACAAAAAATTACTGTCAAAGACCAGTTCTATACATTTACCAATTTTAAAATGGGAAAAAGAGCTGGGTGTATCACCGGACCCTGACTTCTGGACTCAGATATGCAAAAATACATTTAAGAT
>NW_026079758.1:0-523 GCF_006386435.1 Epinephelus moara | reverse complement strand
AAGATGACAAGACACACTAATATACAACTTATCCAATTTAAAGTACTCCACAGAACACACATCACCCAACAAAAAATGAATAGAAAGGGCTTTAGTCAATCTGACATATGCACTCAGTGTACTCAGAACACTGCAGACACCTACTTTCATGCACTCTGGTTATGTTCACCTGTCCAGCACCTGTCCAGCAACAGTCACTCAAAAACTCTCCTCCATTTTGGACTGCAGGATCCGATTATCTCCCAACCTGTGCTTAATTGGTGACCTGATGACAATTGACCTCCCAAACAGCCACTGCAACTCTCTTCTTGTAGCTCTCGCCATCGCCAAGAAAACAATCCTAGTCAATTGGAAAGATAAACAGACCCTCAACATCAACCATTGGCTGAATCTCCTTGTAGAACATATTTCGCTGGAGAAAATATCTGCTGGCCACAGAAACCAATTAACATCTCATCTCATCTCATCTCGTCGTCCTCAACTTATCCAGGTCCGGGTCGTGGGGGCAGCAGCCTCAGCAAAG
>NW_026079757.1:1964-4478 GCF_006386435.1 Epinephelus moara | reverse complement strand
CAGCAGGAGGCATCTGGCAGGACCACGGCGGCAGCAGCACAACCACACACGTCACACTATCCAGGCACCGCTGCAATACGAGTTAACCTGAGAGACAGTGGAGCACAAAGGCTCTGGAGAAGAAGCCGAGTTAGTGACATCCAGAATGACCGAGTTAGCAAGATGCAGTAACAGGATATGAGCGAGAGAGAGAGAAGGAGAGAAGGTGTCCGATGTATTATAGGGGGTCCCCCGGCAGACTAGGCCTAAGTCATCCTAACTAGGGGCTGGTACAAGCCAAGCCTGAGCCAGCCCAGCTATAAGCTTTATCAAAGAGGACAGTCTTAAGTCTAGTCTTAAATGTGGAGATGGTGTCTGCCTCCCGGACCGCAACAGGAAGATGATTCCACAGGAGAGGAACCTGATAGCTGAAGGCTCTGGCTCATGATCTACTTTTGGTAACTTTAGGGACCACGAGGAACCCTGCATTCTCAGAGTGCAGTGTTCTGGTGGGATAATATGGCACTATGAGCTCTCTAAGATATGACGGAGCCTGACCATTTAGAGCTTTTCTGGATTTTACAGGGAGCCAGTGCAGAGAAGCTAAAACAGGAGAAATATGATCTTGTTCCTTAGTTCCTGTTAGTACACGTGCCGCTGCATTCTGAATTAACTGGAGAGTTTTTAAAGACTGACTAGAGCTACCTGATAATAGGGAGTTACAGTAATCCAGCCTTGAGGTAACAAAAGCGTGGACCAATTTTTCTGCATCTTTTGGGGTCAGGATAGGCCTAATTTTCGCAATATTACGCAGATGAAAAAATGCAGTCCATGAGGTTTGATTTAAAATGAGAATTAAAAGACAGATCTTGATCAAATATTAATCCGAGGTTTTCCTACGGTAGTGCTAGAGGCCAGAGCAATGCCATCTAGAGAAACTATCATCAGATAAAGAGTCTCTAAGTTTTTTGGGGCCAAGAACAATAACTTCAGTTTTGTCTGAATTTAACAAAGGAAATTGGTGCTCATCCAGGTTTTTATGTCTTTAAGGCAGTTATGAAGTTTAGTTAATTGATNTAATAAGGATATATTGATCATATCTAATATATGAGTGTTAACTAAAGGTAAGACTTCCTTAAGTAGCATAGTTGGGATGGGGTCTAAGAGACACATTGATGATTTAGGTGAAGAAATCACTGCTGTCAATTCTTGAAGAGAAATCGGGGAGAAGCAATCTAAATATATATTAGGTCTTACAGCTGTGTTTGAGGTTAGATAGGTACTATCTGAGCACAGGAGGTCATGAATTTTGCCTCTAATAATTAGAATTTTTTCATTAAAAAAGCTCATAAAATCATTACTGCTAAGGTCTAAAGGACTACAAGGCTCAATAGAGCTGTGACTCTCAGTCAGCCTGGCTACAGTGCTGAAAAGAAACCTGGGGTTATTCTTGTTTTATTCTATTAATGCTGAGTAATAGTTTGCTCTGGCATTGCGGAGGCCCCTCTTATACGTTTTGAGACTGTCTGCCCAGATTAAACGACATTCTTCCAGATTGGTTAATCGCCAATTCCTTTCAAATTTTCGCGATATTTGTTTTAACTTACGGGTTTGCGAGTTATACCAAGGAGCGAACTTTCTTTGCTTTGTTAACTTCTTTTTAAGAGGAGCAACAGAGTCGAGTGTTGTTCGCAGCGAGCCTACAGCACTATCGACAAGGTGATCCATTCGGGAGAGATTAAAGTCGGTACGGGAAACCTCTGTTACTGAAGGACATGGTATTAAATTTAACAACGGAGGAATCATTTCCTTAAATTTTGCGACAGCACTATCTGATAAACACCTAGTATAGGAACTGTTGCTGAGTGGCATGTAATCGAGTAAAAAGAAATCAGAAGTTATTAAATAATGATCTGATAGCGAGGGATTCTGTGGATAGACTGTTAGGTTATCAATTTCAATTCCATACGTCAGAACTAGATCGAGGGTGTGGTTAAAACAATGAGTGGGTTCGTATATATACATACACATATATACATTATATATATATATATTAGGGGTGTCAAATTATCGCGTTAATTGCGAATAATTAATTACAGCCATATTCAATGTGCTATGTTTTTTGATCGCGTTGATCTCATTTTTAATCTCTAACTTTACTGTTTCTGTATGCCACAGAGTTGCCTTTTATAAAATCCATCTGTAGGCGTATAATTGGGCTTCTTTGTGCTTGAGTTGTGGGAGAGCTGCAGCGCTACAGAGCAGAGCCCAGCATCAGCATTGATGACTGTCCTATCAGGTTGTGACTGTCCCCTGCAGTGGTGGTCTGCTCACTCAGGAGCCTATGAAAAGCTGTCTGCCCTAGCACGCAAGTATTTGACCTCCCCGGCAACCTCCATGTAATTTTCGGGACAATCAGGGCAGGATTCAGGATTCAGGACAACTGCTTGGATTTCGGGACTGTGCCAAAAAATTCGGGACAGTCCCGAAATCCAAGCAGTTGTCCTGAATCCTGAATCCTGCCCTGATTGTCCC
>NW_026079757.1:0-872 GCF_006386435.1 Epinephelus moara | reverse complement strand
TATTTTGTGTGCCAACCATTATTATCTAGCACTGCCTTAACCCTTTTGGGCATGGAATTCACCAGAGCTCACAGGTTGCTTCAGGAATCCTCTCCCACTCCTCCATGATGACATCATGGAGCAGATGGATGTGAAGACACCTTGCGCTACCCCACCTTCAGCTTGAGGATGGCCCACAGGTGCACAGGTGAGTCCCTTGCCAACAGTCAAGTATAGTGGTGGCAGCATCATGGTTTGGGGTTGCATGAGTGCTGCCACCACCATACTTGCATGTTGGCAAGGGACAGTTGTCTAATTTCTATAGTGTTGTCCCATGAAAAGATATAAAATATTTGCAGAAATGGGAGGGGTGTACTCACTTATGTGAGATACTGTATATATATATGTACATATACATATACATATGTGTATATGTATATACATATACATATATACATATACATATGTGTATATGTATATACATATACACATGTGTATATGTATACACACACACACACACACACACACACACTAGGGATGTAATGATATGGAAAATTTGATATCTCGATTATAGTGACCAAATTATCACGGTAAACGATAATATCGCGATATTTTTTAAGCGCTGTAAAATGTCCAAAAAATAGATACATTGAAATAACTTCACTAAATCTTGTAACTTCCTTATCATACTAAAATGTTAACAGCCAAGATATTATATTAAAATGAAACTTTAACATTAAAGGGGCAAGGGATTGGCACAGCAACAGAAAAATTTATTTTAAATGAGCAAAGTATATAAACAAATTACAGGAACAAAGCTTATTTGCCTGGTGCATTTTAACAGTTAGCAAAATATGTAAACAATTTATATATTATTTATTTATTAGCACGAG
>NW_026079756.1:0-1284 GCF_006386435.1 Epinephelus moara | reverse complement strand
ATGCTTAAATTATCTATTTGTCCTCATTTTTCAAAATTTCCTAATCAGCCTTGCTTATTTAACTGTTGAACTGTTGTATAAAAGCTATATCACACTCGAGCTCGTGATGTTGTACTGTGATATCGTCACGGCTGTGATTCGGTCGTAGGCACGAGGCCGCAGGCAACATCACTCCTCCTCCACAGTACAACATCACTCCCTCTCGTGTGATATTGCTTAATTATAATATTATTACTTTCATTAATGTTGTTGTAAGCTACTGTCATTACCATCTGTCCTGCCTCTCTCTCTCTCTGTCTCATTGTGTCTTATGGATTACTGTTAAATTATGTTGATCTGTTCTGTACGACATCTATTGCACGTCTGTGATAGATAGATAGATAGATAGATAATGTGTGTGTAATCGGTTATCAGTTATCGGTATCGGCCTTTACGAGCTGAAAGTTATCGGTATCAGTTTAAAAGAAAAGTTATCGTGCATCCCTACTGGAAATGCTGTAGTATGCACGCCAGGCCAATGGGTGGCAATGTAAATCTGCAAAGCAACACCACGGCATGACGCCATGCGCCTGCACTGAAGCGCCTTCCTCTACAACGCGGTGATTACAAACCAAAACAAAGAAGACACAATGGCGAAAGCATGCACAGATAACTTTGTCTGGATGGACAACAAGGTGGAGTTGCTACAGTAACAGATCTACACTTCACTTCAAATCAACAAGGTGAGCAGCACAAACAGAGCTTGGCATTGTTGTTGTGACGGTCGGCATGCCTAGTGACTGGAACTGTAATGCGCATGTGCGAAAAGTCTGTTTTCAGAAGAACTGCATATTGCAACTTTACCTGACAACGGAGACACTGCCGTTTCCAAAAAGTTGCACTCTGGAACCCGTTTTCAAAACGTTGCGTTTTCAGGCACCCAAAACGCCGCTGTCGTGTAAACAATCGGCCAAAACACAACTAAAGTTTACTGTTTTCAGTTGAAATCGTTGTCGTATAAACAGGGCCCAAGTCAGTCAGGAGAAAAACGTGGTACAGAGACACAGACAGACACACCCACAGACGGAGTTTTTGTCATTATATAGTAAGATTCCAAATTAATAGTTTAGTGTATTTTATGATACTTATATCTCTAACTGGCTATCATTTTCCTTTTCCAGGAATGGTGCCCCACAAGGTGATTTAATATTAATTAAGTCACATTATTTAACATATTATTATTATTATTATTGTTATTATTATTATTATTATTGTTATTATTATTAATAATAATTATTAATTATT
>NW_026079755.1:0-1510 GCF_006386435.1 Epinephelus moara | reverse complement strand
GAATTTGGACGACATACTATACTATGACTTTGTTTATTAATTTGGACAACATACTATACTATGACTTTTTTTCTTAATTTGGACAACATACTATACTATGACTTTTTTTCACGAATTTGAACGACATGCTATAATATGACTTTTTTTCACGAATTTGACCGACATGCTATACTATGACTTTTTTCATTAATTTGGACGACATGCTATACTATGACTTTTTTTCATGATTTTGGACGACATACTATACTATGACTTTTTTTCACGAATTTGGACGACATACCATACTATGACTTTTTTTCATGATTTTGGATGACATAATATAATATTACTTTTTTTCATAATTTATGATGACATACTATACTATGACTTTTTTTTTATTAATTTGGACGACACACTATACTATGACTTTTTTTTTATTAATTTGGACGACATACTATACTATGACTTTTTTTCGTGATTTTGGATGACATAATATAATATTACTTTTTTTTCATAATTTATGATGACATACTATACTATGAATTTTTTTCACGAACTTGGACGACATGATATACTATGACTTTTTTCATTAATTTGGACGACATACTATACTATGACTTTTTTCATTAATTTGGATGACATACTATACAATGACTTTTTTTCATTAATTTGGACGACATACTATACTATGATTTTTTTTCATTATTTTGGACGACATACTATACTATGACATTTTTTCATGATTTTGGATGACATAATATAATATTACTTTTTTCCATAATTTATGATGACATACTATACTATGACTTTTTTTCATAATTGACGATGACATACTATACTATGACTTTTTTTCATGAACTTGGACGACATACTATACTATGACTTTTTTTCACAATTTACGATGACATTCTATACTATGACTTTTTTTCATGATTTTGGATGACATAATATAATATTACTTTTTTCCATAATTTATGATGACATACTATACTATGACTTTTTTTCATAATTGACGATGACATACTATACTATGACTTTTTTTCACGAACTTGGACGACATACTATACTATGACTTTTTTCATTAATTTGTACGACATACTATACTATGACCTTTTTCACGAATTTGGACGACATACTATACTATGACTTTGTTCATTAATTTGGACGACATAGTATACTATGACTTTTTTTCACGAATTTGGACGACATACTATACTATGACTTTTTTTCACGAATTTGGACAACATACTATACTATGACTTTGTTCATTAACTTGGACAACATACTATACTATGACGTCGTTCATTAATTTGGACAACATACTATAGTATGACTTTTTTTCACGAATTTGAACGACATGCTATACTATGACTTTTTTTCATGATTTTGGACGACATACTATACTATGACTTTTTTTCATGATTTTGGATGACATAATATAATATTACTTTTTTTCATAATTTATGATGACATACTATACTATGACTTTTTTTTATGAATTTGGACGACATACTATACTATGACTTTTTTT
>NW_026079754.1:0-5259 GCF_006386435.1 Epinephelus moara | reverse complement strand
CAGTTGGTGAGCAGAGTTCATGACCATTTTGAAGTGTCTTGAAGTTTCCTCCTGTGTTACTGCTGATAATAAATGACCTAAGAGAGACACAAAATTACAGCAGAGAGACAATAAATGACCTCAGAGAGACACTAAATTACCACAAAATGTCTAAAACGACATCAATTGACCCTTAAAACGACAAAAAAACAAACTTTTAAGACAAACTAAATGACCTCAGAGAGTCAGAAAATAACTGCAATGACACTGAATGACCTCAAAGAGACACAGAACCAAAATGACAAAAATTCCCCACAGACACAATATTACCTTTGAAACAATAAATAATTACAATGACACAATTTGATCTGAAAGAGACACTAAATTACTAAAAAAGACATTACTGTAATTGACTTCTAAGTGACACAAAATGACATCCAAGTTACAAAACGACATTTAAGGGACAAAACGACTGAAAAAGACACAAATCGACCTCAGAGAGACACAAAATGACCTCAGAGAGACGCAAGATGACCTCAGAGAGACACAAAATGACCTCAAAGAGACACAAAATGACCTCAGAGAGACGCAAAATGATCAAAGAGACACAAAATGACCTCAGAGAGACGCAAAATGACCTCAGAGAGACGCAAAATGACCTCAGAGAGACGCAAGATGACCTCAGAGAGACGCAAAATGACCTCAGAGAGACGCAAAATGACCTCAGAGAGACGCAAAATGACCTCAGAGAGACGCAAGATGACCTCAGAGAGACGNAACAGACAGTTGGTAAACCAAAGACAGTAGCTTTAGATTTACCTATTCAAACTTGGTAACAGTCAAACGTCAGTCCAGTTTGATTCATTTACAGTAAAACAGTAGTGATGTGGGCCAAATATTGCCAATATTGCTCATATTTTACCTTCATCAGTACATTCTTGTCAAGTCTCAACGGTAAGATACACAGAAAACAACATGGGCTTTAAAAAGTGTCAAAATCTCCCGTCTACCTTGAAAGAGTCCGTTTGTCAGTGACAGCAGGTCTTAAGAAGAGGTCCAGGAGCAAAAGGTCTCAGTTTGTAGTTTGTTTTCCAGAAAAATCGTCGAGTGAAAGTTGAGTTGCTGCTTGTCTCTCCGACAGAAAGTTCGTTCTGATTGAAATGTTTAAACGTGTGAAAAGATGCACTTAGAGACCACATAGCAACCATGGAACCATCAGGTCCGTAACAACACGTCTGACCTCACAGCTCTCATTACGTCATCATCAGACAGTCCTCCACTGCAGGAGCAATACCACCTGTTAGTTTGTGGCGATTTATTAAACCGGCAATTTATTTATTAAACACGCTACGGCTTTTTTTTCTTTATGTGTGTGTGTTTTGTTCTCCGCTTTATTTCTGCATTCACGTGGACAGTTTTTCTCAATCAGCAGCCTTACTGAGAGTCGGTTACTCAGCCGGCTTTTGGTTCTTCTTGATGAGGATATCATCATGTGAATTAATTAAGGTGTATTCATTAAACGCTTTCTAGTCAGCTCCAGACTGTCATCGTCTGAAACTTACATCACACTGGTTATGTGGCGTATAGACTCTGCCTCTGAACATGGTAAACAAAAAAAAGATAAATGCAACTGAGTGAAAATAGCAATGTTAAAAAAAAAAAAACTTCAATAGAAATAAAAACATGAGTGTTGGGTTCCGCTGGGCGCTCCCTCCCTCTTTCAGCACTTTCCAATAAAGGCGCACTGCGCTTTTACGCACGACTAGTGACACTGTGGAGGAGATCAGAGAGCCATGAAGACCGTCAGTGTGTGAGCGTTGTGCTGCCACCACTGCAAGAATCTGATCCTGGTGCCTGGTCTGTTGTTCTCTGTCTGAGGAGAAGCGGCTCGGTGCCTGGAGGAGGATGGTGGCTTCACTCTTGATGGAGACCTCCGCCACTTTGTCGTGGCCACCAACACGGTTGACATCGCTACAGAGGAGAGGCTGTACCAGCTGAGCCAGCACCTGACTCTGGTCCAGAGTCTGACCCAGAGAGAGTTTTACCGGGTTTCTGAGATGGATGAGTGAAACGCAGGTTTCAGCGTCAATATATTTTTGCCGTTTGTTGCGACTGAACCTCTGAGCGGCTGCGCTGTGATGCAGGGCCGTAATCACCTATTTAACATTGGGGGGCCCATTGTAAATCACCAGTAACCCCCTCAGGTGAGATTTTTAGAAACCTAACAGGTAAACTGACCATTTTACAGCAGCTTGAAAGCAAAATCTTGGATCAGGAGTTTTCAGAGTTTAGATGGCTGAGTGCCATTTTAAGGAGCCAGCATATGATTGAGGGGCGCACAGGGAAAGTGAACACTGTGACTTTACTATGTTATTTTTAGGCATGACATACTGAACTATGCTTTTTATGAATATGACTTTTGTTTTTTAAAGATTATTTTTCTGGCTTTTTTGCCTTTATTGTACAGGACAGAGTGAAATGGGGTAATAGACCTAATTTGCATGAAATTATACCTATCTTTTGAGTAAAAATAACCACTAATAATCAGTAACTATGAATTCTGAGTTTGAATATAAAGTGATGGATTTTTACAGAGTGGTATATGTCAAAGTTTTGTGATTTTTTTTTTTTTTAACCATTTCAAATTTTTGAATGGCAGCCAATACTAACACCTGTGGTCATCACAAGTCATACTGACCTGGTTTTGTTTGACTGGTTATAAAGTATAAAGTATCACCCAATTCTGTTACACATTTTTAGCCAACTTCAATCCAACTCATCACCACAAATACCACACACTTAATTGATGGTCAATAGACATTCATTCATTCATTTACATGAAATTATACCTTGGTTTTGAGTAAAATAAACAGAAATCATTCATTATTTTGGATTATCAGAGACTGCTGTATGTCAAGTATTAGCCAGAATATTCTCAGGTCAAAACTGACTTATGCAATTTTATTCACAAATAACAGAGAGCAAAGTTTCAGTTTCAGAAGTTGAGGCACCCTGCTGGATTTCTGCAACCAAGCTGGCAGAGGCTGGCGTGCGGGGAGGAACCTGGCATCTGTTTATTAGTGGCACGACCAGTTCTCGCCCAAGCTCCTCAAGGACCCAATCCCAGTTTGGGTCAACTGCCGTCCACAGAACAAAAGCGTCGTAGGCCGACACATCCATCACGTTGAAGAAAATGACCAGGGGCCAATGGGCTGTCCTCCTTTTGCAGGAATACACACTGGTCAACTGCAACAAAAGAAAAAAACAAATCATTCAAAAACGTATTTTCTTACACAAAAATGCAATGCATTACGCTTTGCATGAATGATAATAAATATTGCATGAATAAAGTGAAATAGCCTACCTTTGTTGGAGTTATAGTCCAGAATGATCTGGGGTTTTTGGTCCTCCTGGGGCTCACAGCAGCGTCTCTGTGGAACGTGCTCATCAGGGTGACAGCTTTTCTTTTTTTCGGGCAGTAGGACACAAGAGCACATGTGTCTGTGAATGCAAACAGTGAGGAGAAGCGAGCGTGCTCTCTTGTTGCCAAGAGCAAGGGGAAGCTCTGGCTTGTTGCATCTCACTGTTCCCACCATGGTGAGCTTTTTCTTCAGCAGCTCCTGGCCAAGGGCATACGAAGTCAAGAAATTATCACATGTGATGGTATGTCCCTGGAGACCTTCTGTCATCTGGATCACCACACGCATGCCCTGATTTGAATTGCAATTATATTACACCTCAGTAGGTGCTTGTTTTTTGTTTTTGTTTTTAAGACAAATGACAAATGGTAGTGTTGCAGCAATGTAATTTCAACAGCAGACTGCTATATCAGACTAACTACATGGTGTTAGACTTCTAACGTTTCCTCACTGAAGCTTCCAGAATATCATAAGTGCTCTCTTACCTCTGCAGCTCTTGTAGTGGTGGCGTTTAGGGTGACTGTATGGAAGCATTCTTAAATATACTGCTTGAAATTAGGTGTGGACTAATGTAGTGTCTGGACAACAACTGGCTGCAGTGATGTTTCAATCCAACCATACAGTACCAAACAAGTTTAGAATATTCAAGGCAAACTCTTCTCAGTTTGGAATCAAAATGCTGTATTCACCGGAACAAAGCCTAAAATATACACATCACTAATTACTGTCATGCTATTACATTATGTGAAAGCTGCAAAAATACATTGAGCAGCTAGAACCTGGTACGCAGTTCAGCCAGGACACAGCTCATTTTATAGTGTATTTCTTTCTTTACAACACCCATATCCTTCCATTAAGGTCCATGTCTGGAACTTGCATGTTGAACAAGCACTTGTGCGCTCATGGTGCAAAAAGAAAAGAAGCCATCAGCATTCAGTCTGTATAGCTTTAGCCATCCATTCAGATCTGGCCACCAGTAACCTCGGTCTGTCACCTGATGACTGGATCAGCTCCTTCCCACTACCAGAGACAAAAACAGAGACACAGAGGTAAAAGGGACGTTTGAATTCAGCCCTGGTTTACATTTGGCCTTAGTCTTAAAATTATAAAAGAGCAACAGCTCCCCCTAGAGGCCTAGAGAACTTCCATTGTTTTTACTGAATATGCAGCGTTTGTCTGTTGCATTCATGCTGTAGAAAGCCAAAACAAATAGTTTTGGCTTTCTACAGCCTGTTTTCTCATTTGCAGCAAATTTTCATTGTTGTATTTATTTTGGATTTGGATCATTTGTTTTGAATTGGCATTGCTACTAATGCTGCAGCACAGTTCTAATGGAAATGTTTTGGGCCGCTGTAGTGCGTTTGCTGCTGTCGGTACCTCTGGCCTTGGCCGAGGACTGCACCCTCAGAGTGCCCTTCTAGGTAAATATGAGTTGGCTCAGATTTGAATCATTCTTACCTCTGGTAGACCAGTTCAAGGAGACTGACCCCATTAACAGCCAGGATCCTGTCTCCTGGTACCATCACTAATGAGGACATTGCAGAGAATCTTTTTGATTTCTTCTTCTGTTTATAGCAGCCTTAAACGAGCACCACTTCCCATAAGCCCTGGACTGTCACAGGATGACCGTCAAAGTTTAACAAAAGAGGAAAGTCCATGAGGGAGTTGAGGGATCGTGGTGTGCTCAGATGTGTCTTTAATAACAGCAGAATAGATAACCAAGCTTATACATCTCTTTCACTCACCCTTGTGTCAACTAGAGCAAGACCAAGTCCTCTTTCTCCTTGCTCCAACTCCAAGCTAAAAACCTCATCATTATTGCCATCATAATGCTCCCCCGCCTCTTCTGCCTCCTCCTCTT
>NW_026079753.1:2575-6000 GCF_006386435.1 Epinephelus moara | reverse complement strand
TCAAGCTCAAGGCCCTGATGGTTGGCCGTTTGTCAAAGCTGGCCTGTTGGTGAGCATCCGCAGCCTCCATCAGTGCAGTGCATCCCGTACTGTTAGCCCTCGTTGGCGCTAGTGGACTTTTTTTTCGGCTGATTCAGTAGGTTAAATCGGTGTTGACGGTGTGGAGCCCATCGGCGAATGCAACATGCTGAACGAGCTACGAAAAAGCTAACAAGGGCTGGCAAAGGCCAACTAGTGCCAACCGCATCAGAGTGGACATGGCCCCCCTGTTCCCCCCTTGGGGGCACCAGTGATTCAACCTGTAGACATATACAGCTGTGATTTATTGACTGCCTGAACTTAGTTGTATTAAAAATGTATTTACCCCTCTTTCTTTGACTGTTTGCCCATGATGAGACACAGCGCCATTATTATACTGGGCCAATTTGGTTCTGAGAAAATATCTACAATTTATTGGACCTACTTGCTCCATATACCTACATGATGGATCACAACACAGTACAGCTATCTTAAAACAAAACCAAAACAAAAAAACAAAACAAGAATATTGCTGAAAATGTTTTTACCACCAGTGATGATAAGTTTATGGGTTAATGATATACTGAGAAAGAAATACATATACAGTATACAATACAAGGAGTGGTAAAACAGTGGTTTAAAAATATATAGTGATATAAGCATATTCAATTGTAGAACAATCCAATATAGGAAAATAATCCATGGCCTCAAGAACTACCATATAACATAGCATTCTGGATGTGTACAAATAATTGCTGCCGTAGGCCTATGACGCTGATACTCTGTAGTCTTTTTTGCCAGTAGTTTTACTACTCAGTTGTAGCCTTCGTGTTAAAGGTCGGCCTGAGCCAACTGAAACGGAACAATCCCCCTACAGACTTTGTTATGTCTCTTCATGACCTGCAGTGGACCCTGGGTCATACTAACCAGTCCAAAAATCACTTTTAACACTTTCTTTCTTCTGTGGAATTTGTGGCGGCTGTCTATCACTGTTTAGCCTGAGGACAGACAGAAGAAACTCGTCTCGTCTCTCCAGGAAGTTGTTGAAACTCACCTGGCACCACGAATCCTCCCAGGAGAAGCAGAAGCCATATCCGACACATGGGACAAAACATTTATGCTGCCTCAACTCCGGTGGCTTAATCCCTCTGTGAAAGTCCCGGCATGTACAGTTACTGAACGCAAATGTCGCTGCAGACTATCGAAGGTAAAGAGTCCTTTTTGTGAATGTGCTCGTCGGTGGTGAAAACGTGAGTCACCGTGCGCACACACCTGATGGGCGGTGTTTAGTCCCTCACCTCTTGCATAACCTGTTCTACGCACCCTGCTGCGCAACACCTCATCTGTCTCTGCTCGGCTGATGTCGTCCCACGAAGCTTTAAAGTGTGGATTTATTAACATGGGTGTTGGTGTGTTTTTAATGATTAAAGTCTGATTAAAGTCTAACTTATCAGGGTAAATTCAAATATTGAAGTACACAGGTAAGTTTCTGCTGACTGGCACCATCTTGTGGCCACAGTATCACGTTACTAAAAATCAGTCACTGTTAACTCAGCGCAAAGACAACAGACCTGTGTGTTCTAAGTGCCATGGGCAATATCACAAAATGTGTCTCAAACTGTGTTGTGCGTGTGTTTTTAATGGCATAATGTCAGTACTGTAGCTTATGTAAAGCAGGCAGATACGCTGATTTATTTCTATTTGTCACAAAGGCTCAGGCCTATGTCATGGCCTCAGTATTATCACTGTTACTTAGTTTGATTTTTTTTTTTTTCAGTTCAGTTTTTTAGCTACAAGCAGGCTTAGTTTGAAAAGTATAGCTTAGATTTAATATCTCCTTCTGCAGGAAACTGTCACCAACATTTGTTTGACCAGCACAGTGATTTCTGAAAGTGTGCCGTGGGCATTCAGTTTTGTTAATTTTCTGTTATCACGAATCTGAATATGACATGGAATTCACTATTATTAATTTACTAAGAGATTCCCATCCGATTTATTTAAAATAGATTTTTTAACAAGTCTGATGCTTGGAGTAATTATTTGTGTCTAATACAGTTCTTTCAAAAGGAAGTTTAAATGTTGTCTTGCCCTCATTGAAAATTCTATGAACATGCAAATATTTTTCATTTCAATAGCTTATCTGCTGGACACAAGGTGTCTCCATGGTCCATTCTTACTACATCTGCACTAAAGGTTTTAAGTTTCCACAGCACACGTGTGCATTTGGAAACAAGCTGGATACTGGACCATGAATGGCTTCCAAGCTAGTTTTAAAATCGTCTTGTATGTGAAGTTTCAAACTCAGATTCAAAATGTGCTCAGAGAAAGTTGCCTCCTTTAGCAGATGAATGTGAAAAGAGCCTTCTGTTAAAGACAGTCATCGTATCTTATCATGTCTTCGGTGTGCAATAATCAGATAAGCACAGATTTTGTGAAACAAAGTGATGGTAACTGATTAGAATAAAAAATACTCTAATATGTGTTTTGCTTATTGTTACATCACTTGGATGTTTGAGCTTCACTGTGCAGAATGACAAGATAATCCTTTATTCATCCATTACAGCAGCAAAGGGATAATGCAAACAGGAGGCATCAGTGAAGAGAACACAAAGTAATATAACAAGTATAAATGCTCACAACAGCGTGGGCTACGGCGTACGGTCTGCTGCACAACTATAAATCCCCCTTAAGGCAGAATTTATACTTCTGTGTTGAATCGACACCGTAGATACGGTGTAGGCTCTGCGTCGACACGGAGCCAATGCTGTAGCCTTGACTAATGTTTGGAGGTGTAACTGCACCGCAAGAGTATAAATCTCACTTAACACTACAATAACAGTCTAACATGGTGGTATTGCATTGACCGAGAATTGAACTCGTGGCTCCCACGTAGAGGCCTCCGTATGTGTCATCTCCTCGTTAGTATAATGGTAAGTGTCACGCAGGAGACAGGGGTTCGATTCCCCGACAGGGAGGCACATCTTTTTATTTGCCCATAACGATTATTTAAATGACAGCAGGTGACACAGCTGACTCAGGTTGTTGAAATATATATAATATAAACATAATAAATCGAAGCCCTGCTCCAAAAGTCATGAAGTGAAAAAAGAAACAGGCACCTTCCTTATACATCCAAATATATCATATTAATGACCAAAAAGCTTTACAGAATATAAACCTGTCTTATTAAAATCAGACTATCAGTGTTTACATAGGTTACTTAGAGGCTTTGCAATCTGTGCAATAAGCTTCTGCCACCGGTGCCGAAATTTCGTGGAAAAAAATCTGCTTTACGGCAGGAAACGCGTCATGTATTGTGAAACTGGTCGGTCAGCCAATCAGGGACTGGAGCTGGTCCTTATGAGGAGTTGGGCATGAGATAGTTGAGTCACGAGCACAATGGCAGA
>NW_026079753.1:0-422 GCF_006386435.1 Epinephelus moara | reverse complement strand
TTGCGAAATACGTGCAGATATTTCCGCGGATGACAGGCCCTCTTTTGCCATGTCTAAAATAACTTCACGGTAGGGTTCCAAAGACATTTTACCTTGCGTTTATCACTAGCCTAGGATCCGACAGGACTGGACACACTGGCACACATATTTGGCGCTCTTGCTGATGACCACATCCGGTCTCAGAAAATGAAAAAAGCGGACCTTTTTTCGTTTCTGTCTCTTACTGATTTTATTTTTTGTTATTCTAAATAGAAAATGAAAATCAAACCATTTTTAAAATTTCGTATATCCCTTTTGATCATGAAAAGGAAAAACGCCTTGTATTTCAATTTTAATTTTTGTATTTTAAAACGAAAATCAAATAACCACTCATTTTTTGTTTTTTAATACCCGTTTCAGAACGGAAAATCCAATTGCCAAAA
>NW_026079752.1:0-1194 GCF_006386435.1 Epinephelus moara | reverse complement strand
TGTTGTACACCTTTATGTGATGAGCCACGCCCTCTGCAATATTCATTGCTTTATAGAAGCTCATTTTTAGTAAGTTTTCCAACTTTTGCCAAGAGGGAACTTTAGATATTGGTCCCTAGATTATGTTCACCAAGTTTCATGCAGATCGGTCAAACTCATTCAGTCACACGTGCAGAGGGCGTCCATTATAATCAACTGCAGCTGTTTCACTGTACTCAGAAGCTTGCCCACACGGGCACTGTGTGGGCAACTTGTTTTCTACGTGGCTGGTCTATTTATTTTTTCTCCAGGTGCAGCGCTGTAGCTCCAACAGGTAAAAACTACATAGGACTGTGTTTAGAAATGATAAAAATGAACACCTCATCGTACCAGCGGTAATGTGAAGCAGCGGAGCAACCTCGTCTGTGCTTTTACATTTCACATTAAAATAAATCGATCGCATCAATGCATCCTGTAGTTAAAACAATCCAGTTAATTAATTCAAAACAAGTTCATTTAGAGTAGCTTTCAGAACCTCCATAACAAACTACATTATCCCTGGTAAAACTCAGTACACACACTATGAAGCTGGCAGCAACCACATGCTGCAAAAATGGAGTCTGTGTAGCAGGTAAAACCTCCACTCTGCCTATGTGACAAGACATATCCGTGACCTATGTATTTCAGCCGTGACTGTCAGGTTTGATACGAGTTATGTCATTTCAATTTTCCCTAAAACACTTGGCCTAATAAATAATCTAGTGTTCACCAAACACCATAATCACATTCTGGGATATTAAATAATTTATTCATAATCTGAATCAATAAATAGGGATGCAAATAATGAATAAATAATAGAAATGCCCTCTGCCAGTAGAAATGGTTGCTGAGCAGGACACAGTATAAATATAGAATGCAGGTTGCTATTCATGCGCAGGTGTTTGTTAAACAGGTAATATGCTACAGAGAAAAAAGCCTGCTGCTCTGCCACTGTTAACTGTTTACAGACACCAACTCCATCAAAAATCTCTGCAGCTGTGAAAGGTAACTGGCAGCTGATCCAGCTGTGATCATCTGTTGCCTCGTCTCATCTCGTCTCGTCGTCCTGCGCTTATCCGGGTCCGGGTCGCGGGGGCAGCAGCCTCAGCAAAGAAGCCCAGACAGTCCTCTCCCCAGCCACCACCGTCAGCTCTTCCGAGGGAACCCCGAGGCGTT
>NW_026079751.1:0-2446 GCF_006386435.1 Epinephelus moara | reverse complement strand
ACAACAACCTTGTTCTGCTAATGCTTAGTCTGTTGAGGAGAAGAAGGGAGGTAGAAGGTCGAAGAAGCTGTGGCGTTTGGAAACCGTTGAGTGCAGCGAGTCCGACTGCTCTAACTCTGTCCATTGCTATGTGCGCTATATACGTCATCGCACCAGAAGGGCAAGGAAACGAGCATGTGCAGAAAGAACAGAATGAACTTCAAGAGAAATGAGTGTATACTAGGGATGTCATGATTATTTAATTTCACTATTAACCGTGAAACGCCACGGTTAATTATTCGTAAAGATTCCTCAACACCGTCAATCTCCAAAGATTATGCCGGGACGCGGAACCATATACAGTAGGTCAGCGCAACTCGCACGGAAACGAAAACAAAGTTACAGAAGCGGCATCTCGGAGTGATGAAGTATGGATGAAGAAGACTTATTCCCCCTCCCAAAAAAACGGATAAAGTCAGCCGTGTAGGATCATTATGGCTATCACAGAATGACCAAGGGGTCATTGTTGACGACGGCTTTCCAGTTTGTAAAACATGGCGCAAAAAGGTCGCGACCAAAGGATCAAACACGAGCAACATGATACAACACCTGCGGGACAACCACCTGGCTTTACATGCGCAAGTAAAGGTAAATGCACAATAACTGGGTTAAAATACATCAATCTCAATTTATCTAATGTAACGTTGAATTAAAAATTATATGTTAGCGTGTCATTTGCAATTAATGGTGTAGTGGTATGATACGAGTTGGGCTTACAGTGCAACGTGACAAGCTAAGGCATGTCTCAAAACCTTTTTTGATGGATAGTTTTGCAGTTTGTGTGCACACAGCGTGAGGTTGTAATGGTTTTGGGTCCGTGTAGCTCTTTGGAGTGAGATGACAGGCAGAAACTCACATCCACACGAGTGCGGGATTTCACAAATGCTCGTCATTTATTTTTACATCAAATCACCTTTTTTTAGTTGCCAGACTGTTTCAGTGTCAGTGTGCAATGTGGAAGATATATGTAATGTCTTCTCAAGGTCCTCAGTCAGTGAACATTTAGCATTATTATTACCTCCTTTTGCTTCCTCCCATCTGTGTTGAGTAATTGTTGGACTTGTCCTTCCAGCACGATGTCTGTTTCATTTATTATTAACACTGCACGAGATATGCTCTCAATTTATTTGTGTAATTGTAATTTAAAGAGAACAAAAAGACACGCACATCCTAGAAAAAACTTAGACTGCTGGACCACAAAGAGGCATGTAGTAAAAGTAGAGTCCGCACACTACTTTTTGGTTACTTTTCTTTGTTGCAATATTATATTTATAATGTTGGCATGGAAATAAATGAAACTTAAAGATCTATAAGGAGTGTTCATGTGATTTTACACATTTATAGTGTAAAATTAATTAATGCATAATAATCGTGATAATCGTAAAACCGTGATTATTTCTCTGACAATAATTGTACCAAGAAAATCTATAATCATGACATCCCTAGTGTATACAAGTGCGAGAAATTCTTTCATTCGGAATGACAAATGGAATAAACCACCCCTTTAATCGGATTTAATTTTCAATCGGAGTGACCGTTTACATGACCACTTTTAATCAGAATGGCCTTTCATTCCGAATGAAAGTGGAATTAAACTGTCCATGTAAACGTACTGAGTGATGCAGTTGGTGAGGGTAGAGTGAGTGGCAGGAGTGATGGCTTTGGTGGAGATGTGGAGCTGAATGTCATCAGCAAACAGTGAAACTGAAGTCCATGACGGCAGATTATGTGACCGAGGGGGAGAATGTACAGGATGAAGAGGAGGGGGCTGAGAACTGAACCTTGGGGACCACCTTGGCAGAGGAGAGCAGGGGGGGATTTGCAGTTGTTTATGTTGATGAACTGGTGTCTATTGGAGAGGTAGGAATTGAGCCAGGAGAGTGCAGTGCTGATGATGTTAAGAGTGGTTTCAAGCCGGGAGAGAAGGATGAAGTGGTTTATGGTGTCAAATGCTGCACTCAGGTCAAGTAGAATGAGTATGTTGAGTTTGCCGGCATCAGAGGAGAGGAGAAGGTCGTTTGTGACTTTGAGGAGGGCAGATCCTGATTGAACAATTGTCAGATTCAGAAATGCTGACATGAGAGAGAATGTTTAAACTGTATGGAGTTTAGAGAAATATGTGAAATCATTTCAGATGGTCTGCAGCTTGATCTGACCTGAGAGTTTCCAGTGTACAGTGTGAACTCTTCAGTCCATCAGACAGAAGCTTCACTCCTGAATCCTTCAGGTGGTTGTTACTCAGGTCCAGGTGTCTCAGACTGGAGGACTGGGAGCTGAGAACTGAGGACAGAGCTTCACAGCTTCTCTCTGAGAGGTTACAGTCACTCAGTCTGAAGAGACAATGTAATAAAGAAATAAGAAGAGAGTAACTTCAAAAGACAACAGAGCATTTAAGTTATGATATATG
>NW_026079750.1:0-1448 GCF_006386435.1 Epinephelus moara | reverse complement strand
AATAGAGAAGAAAAAAAACGGGTGAGGAAAGAAGAAATAGAGGAGAAGAGCGAAAAATCAAGACAAAACAAGGTAGCAAATAAAATGATGTGTAGGTTAAATTACTCATCACTGGTTCAAGTAGCTACAGTACCTGTACCTGTACATCTGACACTGATCACACCCTTGAATCTATGAGGGGTCAAACGTTTCACCCAACCACACTACAACGTGTCACTTGCACCTACTAAGGACAGATCGAATCAAACCGCGTGAGCGCACGCCTACGTTTTACATAGGGTTACTATGGAGACACGAGTGTTACACACACGCCCGCTACATGACGCGCAGGCATTGTGCGCTCCACTCACATGACGCGCTCACACGTCTTATCAGTACGCGTGCACAGCGCGTTACAAACACCACACGTACACTACACTTGCGTGTGCGTGTGAATCTCGCACATACATAGTGCATGTACACATCATTAACACCTGAACGCGTCAAATTAGCCTATTTTGGCAAACTGTCTGTCTCCAAAGTTTACACGTGCAGGCAGGCGTGTGTGTGTGTGCTTCGCAAGAAGTGGAATGAATAAATGAATCAAGTCTCTGCAGACATACGCGTGCATATACACACGCATGATATTTTTAATCTTTATTTTATCCTCACAAATCAGAGCTACTGACCACCCTCGATGTCTGGCTGTGGTTTTGATCAGGAGGGACTCGTGTAGCTGCAGGGCGAGAGCAGGCAGTTCTTGAGGCGGCTCAGGGGAAACGAGTGGATGTGGGTTCCCTGGAACTGACCCCCTTTCCACGAGAGCGGCTAATAGAGCTTAGATCAGGCCCAAAAAAATCCAGCCCGACTCGGCCCGAGCCCGTGCACGTTATGTCCGGGACCGGCCCGGCCCGGCCCGGCCAATTAACTGTAATTATGGGCACGAGCCCGATTTAAACCCGACATTTTTCAATAAGCTGGCTGTTATAATTAAGAGTATTAAACCGCAATTCTTGTTATTTGAATGGCGCAACACGGAAGCATGATTATGTAATAAAACAGGTGTTTATTTTAGGATCCAGGTGGTGAAGGGCTGTGCATGCACAATGTTCCAACAGGGGACAGCCCTCCATTCCGAAACCCCCCACTCCAAAATTGATTATCAAAGCCATATCAAGTTTCCTGCATCAAACACTGCCGCCCGCTCTCCGTCACTTACACAATTCTGAAATTCGTTGTACTACAAAAGCTTTAAATGAACGTTCAACTTGTTGTTTTTTATTGAAAATGTCACTGTCTTCATTTATTATGTATAATTTCTCTAGCAGCAAACACATTTAAAGGAGACGCTTGTCAAGTCTTTGTACGTGCGCTGTCCGTGGTGCTGAAATCCCCACTGCAGCCGCCGCTGCTGCTGACAGCAGACCAGGGGAGCAAAAAAAGACATTTCTTTGCTCTGTGCTTTTAGA
>NW_026079749.1:0-1583 GCF_006386435.1 Epinephelus moara | reverse complement strand
GCAGGCCCTCACTGTACTTCCACGCACAGTCATTTGCCAAAAGTCAGTGGCCTGGGCTGAATTAATTTAGCCCAACTGGACAGTAAATCAAGATGGCTTGTCACGACACCTGTCACTCACGATGTGACAACAATGATTGGAAGCTGCCTGATTCTAGGAGTATGGGCTGTAAAGAATCAGCCCATTTAGATAAATCCTGCGTTTTTCCAGAGGTGGAAAGAGTACTGAAAATTTGTACTCAAGTACAAGTACTGTTACATTGCTTAAATTGTACTCAATTACAAGAAAAAGTACTGGTGTTTAAAAAATACTTAAGTAAAAGTACAAAGTACTCTTCTCAAAAACTACTCAGAGTATTAATTACTTTTAACCAATGGATGTTTTATTGTGTCGTCAATAGCAGGCATTCGATTCGATTCACCTGTATAAAATATCAAAAACAGCTCACCTTATACAGTGAAATTACTGCAATGATATGACTATTATGAGGCAAGAGTGTAAACACATGGTACACACATGAATACATGGGGCTTGCTGACTCCACAAGAGTCACAGCTTTCCAGTCAGCCCCAAATTATCCAACTGTAATACTGTTTAAGGACCCCAATATGCAGGAATAATAAAATAGAATAGGCGAAATTACATAAATACCGCACGCAAAATAACCGCGTGGGTTTTGCACAAAACTGCAAGGGATTAGGGTGAAGTGGATGTGTCTGTAAAGGCGTAACGCTTATCATACGAAAACATTTTCATTCAGGTATCTTGAAGTAAGAGAACAAGGGACCCCTTGCTTGTGCCCTGTTTTCCATGCTAAACGTTAGCCTAAATTTAGAGAACTATTTACCCCCCTTACCGACAAGCTAACATGACATGGTTAATTTTCATGGTTAATGTTTCATATGACATAGCGTCACTCTAGCACAAAATATAGGCCTGCTGAATGTAGGCCTGTGAGTATTAAATGACTACAGATTTAATTTATTGTAATGACGGTGGTTGTCCAAATATTAAGCTAGAACATTTCTAAGAATTGTAGCTCAATTATGCATGCACGCACGCGCACATGTTAGCTAGCTCCGCCTTATTTTAATATCAGGCAAACCAATGGCAGTGACAATATCTTTAGCAGACTTATCTTAGCCAAACTAATAACCAGTGCTTAATTTGTAAAATTAGAAGTAGGGGAACACTTAGGGCCTCTGAGAGAGCAGAGTTCCCCCACTCCCAAAAGTGCCTTATTGACTACAAAGATGCAGATGAAAGGTTTGAATATTAATTCAAATTGTGGGCATACTCAGTAGCGACTTATGATTTTAAAAGTAGCGAAGTAGATTACATGGTGTAAATTGTACTCAAGTAGGAGTAAAATTACACACTTGAAAAAAATACTCATAAAAGTACAAGTACCCAAAAAATCTACTTAATTACAGTAACGTGAGTATTTGTAATTCGTTACTTCCACCCCTGCGTTTTTGTGACTATTTTAGTACTGTTGCTGCTAGCCTATAGGTTCCACCAAAAACAATAAGTTCTAACATTCAATAAGTAATATTTTAATATTTTCTTTAATTTAATAATTT
>NW_026079748.1:0-1081 GCF_006386435.1 Epinephelus moara | reverse complement strand
TGCATGTCCCTCCTGTTTTTGTGGCCAACAAGCCGGTTATAATAGTGTTATTAATTTTAGCCACAAGGGGTCAGTATTTCACAGGTCTAATTTTTTTAATTTCAAAGCCTGCACACTTGTGAGAGTTTAGTTCGGTTTTTCATTCCGAGGTGTTAAGTGTTAATGCCACGGGGATACTGTGCGTAATGTAACAGAATTACAGACTTAATAAGCAGCTTCAATCCTTGTCACACTCAGTAATCATAGTCACAGGGAATGCTCATTTGAATATACAGATGTAGTGAGGGAATAAATAATAGATTGCAGTTAATTTGTATTTTTTACATCCATGTGTACACAACATGTCAGTAATAATAAGGAATGTGTATCGTGCCACTCGCATGCTCATGAATGTACATATGTGTCCTCGCACACATGCTAATCAATCACAAGACAAACAAAACAGGAACCCAGTCATCAAAACATTGCTCCATAGTTCCACTGGTGATCAAAAACTCCACAGGGTACCTGTTATGGAGCACACACTGTGCACTGCTGACCTCCTGTGGCTGAAATTGAAACACTCTTTCAAGTAGCTGCATTGCTCCTGGCATTTTCTTCACTGGTTCATGTCAAGTATGAGACATAAACAGTTGTATGAAATCAACTTTGAGGCCTGTACCTGTTTACATTGCATTTAATGAAAATATACATTTGGATGGAACATTGTCAAAGCCCTTTGCTTCAGTCACTGAGTCATTAGAGTGAGTTCAACAGCAGAGCAAAAAGTTTAAATGCAACTTAGGAAAAGAAAAAAGCAATACATGCATAAAAGTTATATCAATAAGTACTTAAAATTAAGAAGTCATCAATTTTTGAAACATAATAATCATTTATTTATTTAGCACCTTTCATACAGGGGGTGGAGCTCAAAGTGCTTCTCAAAACAGTGAAGAAACGAGAAAAATTAAAAGGTGCAAATACTGTCCGATAAAACCAACAATCAGATAAAAAACAAAAGAGGCAGCAAATAGCAAGAACAGGTACGCTACAACCAAAGGTCAACATCACTGTCACATCACTTAGTTAAAATAAATTGGAG
>NW_026079747.1:0-2968 GCF_006386435.1 Epinephelus moara | reverse complement strand
TGTGTGTCTTACAAACTTACAAACACCCATTCTCCGTGAAATTGCATGATTTGGCAATGATGTGTGATGCTGCCTGATGAATGTCAGACCGATTGAAATTGATGTGTATTGTCAAGTATTGTATATAAATGTAAAATGCCCATGCTTGATAGTGTTATGAACTTCATGTTCCTATTTTCTTCATCTTCTTCTCTTTCCTTCTTCTCTCTCTGAAAGTTGTTTACCCCTGTCACAGTTATGGATCAGATGATATCTGGCTTGGTTATATATATAGAAAGTGTTTGGTTTTGTATTCAAAGTTTCTGGTAAAAAAAATTAGAATAAAATAAAAAGTGGCATTCTTCTAGTGTGTGTGTGTGTGTGTGTGTGTGTGTGTGTGTGTGTGTGATTGATATTATCTGTCTTGTTTTTTTTGTTGTTGTTTGGTTTGTTTCAATTATATATTCTGCCATGATGTCTTTATATCAAGGGTCTTGGGGTGGGTTTTGACTGGGAGGGCTGAAGGGTTACTGGGGGTAGAGGGGAGGTGTAGAGTTCATATCTTACTTTGTCACCTTATGTCGCTGTTATGAATGCAGGGGTATTCAACTAACATAAAGGGAGCAAAAGCTTGAATTTCCCTTTTTCTGGGGCAGCAGTAGCTCAGTCCATAGGGACTTGGGTTGGGAACCGGAGGGCCGCCTGTTCGAGTCCCCGTCCGGACCAAAATATAGAGCGTGGACTGGTGGCTGGAGGGGTGCCAGTTCACCTCCTGGGCGCTGCCTAGGTGCCCTTGAGCAAGGCACCAAACCCCCCAACCGCTCGGGGCGCCTCACCAAGGGCAGCCCCCTCACTCTGACATCTCTCCACTTTGTGCTTGTATAGGTTCTGTTTGTGCATGTGTGTGTCTTTCGGACCTGTGTGTAATTGACAAGCAAGAGTGAAAACATTGAATTTCCCCTCAGGGGGATTAATAAAGTAAATAAACTATCTTGACTCAACAGTCTCAGACAATTTTAGATAATAAATCTCAACACATCTTCATCAAAGACAAATGTAAATTAAAGTTTTCCAACTTTGCCACACAAGTGTTCTTTTTATCCAGAAACATATGCCCAAACACATTCTGTTAAGTGCCAAAAAATTCTCATAACTGTGATAATTAAGATAATTATCAGTGATGGAAAATATACTCAGATGTTTCACTTTAGTAGTACTGCAGTGTAAGAAAAACATTTCAAATGAATTTACTGAATTGAACATTTTATAAGAAAAAGTGCAAAGAGAATTTACAATTTTCACAATATGTACAGAACTATAACACAATAGTAACTATAATCTCTGGCATAGAACAGTAAAAAGTAGCACCAAAATACTTCAGTACCTCAACACTGAACAGAACAATTTATATCTGTGTCAAAATGTGTGGAAGGAACAAATCTTTGTAAAACATTTCAAGTGGTCAATGTTAACAGCCCATGTGTTGTCTTTGAGCACTGGCAGGATGACAGGGTCAAGAGGGGTCCACACAACCAGGTGATAGCTGCTGGTGTTGGTGTGGTGCATGTTGCCCTGGATTTGATGCCAGTAGGCGTGGGTTTTTTTCAGTGACAGAGAGCCACTCTCCTCATCTAACCCCAGGAAAAAGTCCAGATACTTTGCTGCCTCCCGGATGGTCTTGGTTCTTGCTACCCATGGACACTTGACTTCAATAATGCAGTCAGCAGATACTGTCCCATCTGGAGATCCACCAAGCAGTCCACTGTTTGACAGGAACAGTCCCCTCTCCTGGACAATGACACCAGTGCGCTCAGTGTACTACTGCTTTGCGCTTGGCTCATGCCATATTTCCAAGTCACATGCCTTAAAGGAAAAGAGCATTCACTAAGTGTACTCTCAGAAGCAGTGGCGTGCACAGATAGACACTAGGTGGTGCTATAGCACCTGCCCTTTGCCCTCTGGACCAAGCAAGTGGTGCTATAGCACCTGCCCTTTGCCCTCTGGACCAAGCAAGTGCCCTTCTGAAAGTTAGTTTTGGTTTTTTGGTTTTTTACAGTGTACTGTATGTGGCCCATGTTGACATGATCATCGATCAATTCTCGGTTAAAAGCGTGTAATAACAATGTCCCAAAATGCCCCAAAAGATGTACCTCCCAACCCATTGATGAAGAAGAAAGGTCAGAGTCAAGACCAGAGTCATGTTAACTGTTAAGGGCCTTTTAAAGCTCAGATTTTAAAGTTGAACTGTTCCTCTAATTTTATTGAAATATCTTAAAAGCTGATTTATTTTAACTACACAAAGTGGTTTGGCAGTACTAAATCAGGCATGAAGCTATATTAGCTAATTATATTATTTTGTACCAACCATAAGTTATTTCTACGTTACAACACATCAGTAATCTTGTATTTACCTTAATAGGCTATTGTTAAAACTTTGACAATGACAAATAGCCTATTAAAATTTGTCTGCAGAACACAGCTATGTTTTGTTTTTTTTAATCTCATACTACTATAATAAGGCAGCCAGGGGTTCCACACTGATCACCTGCCTCCCAAAATGTCTGTGCACGCCACTGCTCAGAAGCGCAGATCCTTCAACATTTGCAGAAATACAATGATACTGTATTTCCTCAAAAAAGTTGCTTGATACAGTAACTACAACTTACTTTTGGATACTGCAACACCTTAGCTTTCCTCTGAAACCCAGAGTTTTTTTTTTTTTGAACTGAAAAACTTACTTATTTTCATTAATTATTTTCTTACCGTGATGCGTTCTTTGCTTGCCCAACTGTGGCTTCCTCGATCTGCTGCTTCTCCTTATCACTCACAGTGAGTGACTGCATTACATAAAGGGCCTTGTCTGGAGCTTGGGCAAAACCCAGGCTCGTCACCAGACCATCAAAGGTCTTGCTAGGCAGAGTCTAGATTTAAAAATTAAGCACATAAAATACAAACATATGTATATGTGTAAATGTATACTTGAGATGAG
>NW_026079746.1:1062-1245 GCF_006386435.1 Epinephelus moara | reverse complement strand
CTAAGACATCCGCTGGAAAAAAAAAAAAAAAATTGACGTTGACGAGACGGCGTTTTGGGTGGAGCGGTCGCTATGGACGCGGAACTTGCTGTTTCTGTAGGTACACATTTCCTGGAGATACCTGCACGTCTCGGCCACACCCCCTCCATTGTGATTGGCTAAAGCGCAGCATGTTCAGACTCA
>NW_026079746.1:0-940 GCF_006386435.1 Epinephelus moara | reverse complement strand
CCCCCCCCCCCCCCAGTCGTCTTTCACACAGGGCTGCTGACAGATTCTACAATGTAGATTGCAGAATCTGTCTTGAGAGATTAATGGATATTAGATTTGCCCCAACAGTAGAGTGTTTTAAAAAGAAACTCAAAACTGAACTTTTTCATTTTGCATTTATTGATAAATGAATTTACTTTAGATGGGTTATGTTAGTTATAAAATGACTGTGACATAGTTTTAGGTTTATTTTTTATCTTTATCTTTATTTTTGATTTATTGTTTTTACCTCCTATTCATTCAGTCTTATTTTCCCCCTCAATCTATTATAGCCTATTATTTTATTAATTATTATTATTATTATTATTATTATTACTGTTAGGCTGTTCTTTTTATTTTTTATTTTTTCATTTTTCTTTTATTTTTAAGCACACTGAGTGACATGCTATGTATGATAATGTGCTATATAAATAACTTGAACTTATTAATCAACATTTATTTTTTTAGATTGTTATCTTGTCCTGATGTTTGACTAGTATAAGTATAGAGGGTTACTATAATAATAATTGTGTGGTTATGGTATCCTGCAACTTGCACAGTAAAATACATGTAAGGGAAAAATAATTACGAGTTTAAATTATATAATTTGGATGTATTTCACAGAACTTAGAGGGTAAGTCTTGGACATTTTTGTAAAATGTCAAGTTGGTGCAATGGAATGTCACTTGTGTTAAATTTGAAGTATTGCACACAATTGAAAGACATTCAAAACACTTTTAATTGAATTAACATCATAGTGTAGATTGATCACAGGTGTGACATTTCCCATATGGCAGGGAATCTGCAGTCGCGGTCTCTTGTCCTGCTTCTGACATTATACCTTTGGCTAATTTTCACTCTCTGTCCTGATGAACCACACCTCACATTTTCCAATATTTACCCAGTAATTTGCATTAAATGA
>NW_026079745.1:0-1251 GCF_006386435.1 Epinephelus moara | reverse complement strand
AGTTTTTCCTCGTAGAATGTCAAAAGACCCAGCGTGGATGATGATCCTCATGTTACTGGGGTGTGTAGAGAGGATCACTGGCAACAACTCGGTTAGCTCCCTGACAGACGTGTCAGACACTGTTAGATTTTCAGTCTTTGCCATTCTTACGTGCTTGGTTATTGAGTCTCCGATCAGGATGGTATCTGGCTGATCAGGTGTGGTGTTAGCGATACTTCTCCTGGCCCTTGGCTTCTCAGGTGTGGAGTTAGCATAGTTTTTTCTGGCCCTGGGTCTAGCAGTGGTTTTGGGGCTATTGCTTGCATTCTGGATAGCCTTGGCCTGCCTGGGTTCAGTGTAGTTGGTATTGTCACATATTTCATTTGGAGCCAGTGCATCATACCTGTTGTGTAGAGAGAGTTCAAGTGGAGGGGTGAGCGTTGGGGTTCTCTTGACTGATTTCCTGCTGGATTTGCCTTTGCGTCTAGTGACATCAGACCAAGTCCTGGCTGGAGTTGATGCTTTTGGTCGAGCACCAGGCCGGTGCCAGTAGGAAGGGCCATTAGGGAAGGCCAGTTTGGGAGCCTCTGCAGCTGATCCAGTGGTGTTAGGACATATCCATGGGATTGTGTCAGCCAAGTCAGTGATGGTATGCTCCACATTTGTTGTATTTCCATATACACCAGTATGTGCATCAGCACCTTATATGTTAGCTGCCACAGAGTCAATGAATTGCTCACTCTCACGAATTTGTTGTAGCGTTTCATTCTTCTTTTGAAGCTGTCTTATCGTCTCGGTTAGTCGCTCACATTTCATTCTTCTTTTGAAGCTGTCTTATCGTCTCGGTTAGTCGCTCACACTCTGTGCAGCTCACAGATTTTGCCATATTGTCCTTGTCCTAATCACAGGTTTCCAGTCACAGACACAGCAAAAGGCTTGCACTGTGCCTCAGCCCTGCTCACACAGTACTAAAGTGGTGAAAAAGTGGTGAAAATATGGCAGTAGTCCTCTGTATCTTTCACAAATTAAAGTCCCAGTGCTTTATAAGTATCCAGGATCTACTTTCTGTAGCTTTTAGCAGGAAAAAACAAGTATATCCACAAAAGAATGTAAGCAAAGCGGAGCGCAAGCAGCAGAGCGTCTGCACTGTAAGAAAGCCGGAAGCAAGCCAAGAGATTAAAAAAATGGAGAGATTAATTCATTATGATCTGTAATTAATTAATCTAATCTCTTTTTTTATCTCATCTCAAAATTGCTGAGAAAAGCCCTCAA
>NW_026079744.1:0-1050 GCF_006386435.1 Epinephelus moara | reverse complement strand
AATCTAAATCTAAATGTTAAATCTAAATATTAATGTTAGGTCAATAGCTTTCTTTAACTTGGTGCTTAGCTAAAGCCTTTATGCCGTCGAGAGTTCCTTTACTTGCTTCGAGTTTTGTTTGTTATTGCACTTACTTGGTTTGTTGAAGTTGATTGTAGTCTGTCCGGTTGGTTATGTGTGGATTGTGTGAGCGTGTGCATGTGTTGGCTCTGAGCTCTAACATGCATCAAATAAATCGAATGAACTAAAAAGTACAAATAAACAAAACATACTCTAATATCACTCGATCAATTGATATTCAAAAAATAGCGTTCAATATTGTGTCAGTAAGTGTCGAGTATCAAAACAAAACGGAGCAGAGCAGAGCAGTAAAAGACTGTATGCTCTCTCAGCATTCACTGTTTGTTGCACACCTGCATGCAACTAGTGACCTGATTATAAAGTGCACACCTGCATGCAACTAGTGACCTGATTATAAAGGCCTTTCGTTAATACCACTGGTCAACACCCGATGGTGACATTTCTCATGTATTTAAATGAGTAACTAAAAATGGCTCCAACAATTAAATCTAAATCTAAATCTAAATGTTAAATCTAAATGCTAAATATAAATCTAAATCTAAATGTGAAATCTAAATATTAAATCTAAATCTAAATGTTAAATCTAAATGCTATTTCTAAATCTAAATGTTAAATGTTAAATGTTAAATCTAAATGTTCTGGGTGAAACTAAATATTTAGCTAATATGCAAATTCACACTGCCGGTCACTGGAAGTACCAAAATAAAAGCTCGAGATTGTGTTTATAGAATCAAATTGTTATGACCTGTTTTTGATGCATGTTTTGGTGGCGGCTCGGGTGTCTTTTCTGTGTTTTCCTGTTCTTCTTGGACCTGCAGGGCTGGTGTGTGGAGGAGACGGGGCTGACCTACATTTCCACCACGGGCGGCGAGGCACACCTGGTTTCCATCGCCACTAATCAACCCTCCATATTAGCCTGGTCATGACTCCACTCCTCATTCATCTTCTAACCGCTTCATCCTCTTGAGG
>NW_026079743.1:0-5274 GCF_006386435.1 Epinephelus moara | reverse complement strand
TCTTTTAGTTGGTGAGAATGTGTCGCCGCAAACGCTACAAACATCCACTAACTTTGACGGCGTTCTCTGCGAGCGCGGCTGAGCCATTTTGTACCGCTACACGTGTTTCTAGTGGGACCATGTTTACAAGCACAAGAGTTCAGCGAGCCACCGAAGGACCGCCCTGCAGATTTACTATTGGTTCTGCAACGTAGGGATTTTTTTTAAACTCTGAAATTGTATCCGCCCATCTAAACACAAAATCAGGGAGAAAGACATCAGTCTTTAGTTAAGCAAAGTTTCTAAAGACTGACTTGTGAGTCTACATGTCTGGTGAGTATGCAGACCATGCAAGATGTTTTCAGCTCCCAGGAATTGTTTACAGATCCTTGCAATATGGGGCCATCCATTATCTTCCTGCAACATGAGGTCATGGCCATGGACGACTGGCATAACAGTGGGTCTCAGGATCTCATTACAGTCTCGTTGTGCATTCAAACTGCCATCAATACAATGCACCTTTGTTTGTTGTCCATAGCTTATGCCAGCCCATACCATAACCCACTGCCACTATGGCGCACTCTGTTCACAACATATGCATTAGCAAACTGCTCACCTGCTCCATGCCACACACCCCATCTGCCATTTGCCTAGTACACTGGGATTTGTCTGTGAAGAGAACACTTCTCCAAAATGCCAGACACCATTGAAGGTGAGCAGTTGGCCACTCAAGTGGGTTTATGATGACGAAAAGCTGTCAGGTCAAGACCCTGGTATAGGAGCAATACCTTTAGGAAATGTTTGCAAAATTTGGGGCACCACCCTCCTAAGGACGGAAGCGACTAATCAAATTAATAACTCCGGAAACCAATTATTAATTTGTCAGTACACTTATTAATAATGAATCAATCTCAGTATCTGGGTTATGAATTCTCTATACAGTGATCTTAGTTCCTGCTCAAGAGAAATATTCACAGACAACGACTTGGCGATAAATGAAGATTTATTTAGGGCTAAATAAATAAATAAATAGTAAATGAGGATGATATGAAATGACACAAAATCAACAGCATGTATAGATGGATTAAGACAAGAGGTAACACTTTTTTTCAGTTATTTAGTTTGGCGATAGTGAGAGAGTATGTGACTATAGATAAATTGGGGATGCAGGGATGCGCAAAACCATTTATTTAATGAAACCTAAATTAAGATCAGAATAAGTAAGTCTCCTATTCTACATCAACTCTCATCACAACACAGCGGCTGCATCAGGTGCGGGGGATTTGGCCTAATTTGAGAAGAAATGACTCAGCCGGACGTTTCTCGGGGACCCCAGACTGCCGCTGGCGACTCCCGGCTTCACTTCACAGCCTTCCAGCAGGGTGATAGAAACTGGAACGCAGCGGTGAGGGGTGGCGGAGCCTGAAAGCGGTGTCCTTTAGGTGGTCCTTAGACGTTGGTGATTTTAGGCGGCGGAAAGTCTCTTGGTTTGGCCAAAGAGCCCCTGCTCTGCGGACACCTGGACAAGTGGCTGGCAGCCGCTGGATCCGGTGAATCTTTGACGGAGTTGCAGGCTGAACAGAAACTCATCTATTCAGCTATGGCTACTCGCTTGTAATAAAGTTGAAAACAATCTTGTCGGCTGTTCGATATTATTATCAAAGTCTTATCAACGTGTAGAAAAAAGATCGTGAGAAAAGAAAGAGTTACGCAGGAACCAAGTTTAAGAGCGTAATGGGTTCAGGCATTAAGAGTACAACTAGGAGGAGGGACAGCAACAGAAAGAAAAAGAGAAAGTAAAAAGTAACATAAAAAGAAAAGAAAGAGGAAAGTGCTGAGATGTGCCGAGCTCAATAGTTTTATCCCACCAGCTTGAGGGGGTGTGTCCGAGTCAAGGCGGTACTGTTAGTTTCGACATTACTTTATTTTGGAGGAAACTTAATGAACTTTCATGAAACTTTATTTTGTGAGATTATATGCTTTAACATGTTACGCGCGATAGACACATACTCTCCCCGTTATGGTCAAAATCGGCTCTTAACATCAAATTAAATTTAATATGATTATTATACCTCATATGTGAGCGGAACACAAGTATAAATGTTTCGTGCACAAACACTACAAACTAGTCTGCAATTGCATCAACATACTAAATGAGAAAGCACATATTAATAAAGACAAGTAGATTAATCAATCCAACTATATTTTAACTCAAAATATAATATGGGATTCCTTACGGGAACCCTTCTTAACTATCGTCACAAGATGGCAGTATGACTCCATGTTTAATGAGGGATTAAACACATGAAATTTTAACTTTCTCATACTATGACCTATGAGTGAAAAAAAACATCATTCAACTAACAAACAAGGATTATGCACAGTTACAATGTTAGAACATGGATAAAATGTATAGTTTTACTTTCAAGAGACATTTCAAGTTGGTTACAAGAGAAACTTAGTCTCTGCTCAGGAATGCACACTGAATTTACGATCCTCACATCTGTTCAATTTCTCCTCTTTACCAGGTTGTGAATTAGATGGTGTGGTTCCCAGGGGTGATAAGAGGGGAGAGGATGTGGTGAACTTAAAAGCATAGTCAACGACCCTGGACTGGCCGTTGATCTGGCTGTGTTGTCACAAGTTGAATTCTTTTAAGATGTTAATCGACATATGGGACCTGGAGGGGTCTCAAGTGACACCTTTACGCCAGGATGGCTGGTGTTTGTCAAGACTGAGGTGAGGCCGGGGGCAGAGTCATAAACATTTGACCCTCAAAGTGGCCCATCTCATTTGTCTGTTTACTTACAATCCCGGTTCTGGAGGAGTTTAGAAGGCTGTTGTTCCTACCCTGGTAAGGACAATAAGCACACAGATGAGCTTCCCTGAGATGGATTTCCTGAGATGGATTCATTCATTCCAAAAATTCTTCAGTTGTGCAAACCAATTATTGTATCAGCTGTCTGGGTGGCTGGTCTCAGATGATCTTACAGGTAAAGACACTGGATGTGGAGGTCCTGAGCTGGTGTCGTTACGCTTGGTCTGGGGTTGTGAGGCTTGGTAGATTTACTGCTAAATTCACTGAAACAACTTTTTAGAGGTCTAATGGTTGTGAAATGAACATTCAGTTTACAGGTAACAGCTCTGGTGTGCATTCCTGCAGTCAGCATGCCAATGGCATGCTCCAACAAAATTTGGAGCATCTGTGGTATTGTGCTGTGTGATCAAACCAACCCGGTCTCACTCCGAAGTGGTTGAAAACTGGCACTTGGTCAGTTACTTTGGGCATCAGACACCAACAAAAAATGTTGCCTTTCGCGTCAGTGTGATACGCGGCCGGTTGCCAACTGGAGCAGGTGGTAGGACTGGTGGGTGGGTCCAACAACCACCGGCTTTCACCCAGGAGGCCAGTGTTTGCTTCCCGTAAGATTGTAAAGCCAAACCCTGTTCTTTTTTCCTAACCATGTGAAATGCCCACGCAGAGCCTTAACCTTAGACAGTGTTTCCCCAAATATGTCCAAAACATTTTTTCCCTTAAAAAAAAATGGAAAAAATGTGCACAATAGATGCAACTGACCCTATGTGTTTCTGTGGCTCAGAGGTAGAGCGGGTCGTCCACCAATCGGAAGATCATCGGTTCGATCCCCGGCTTCTCCAGTCTGCATGTCTTGAGCAAGATACTGAACCCCAAATTGCTCCCGATGGTGCTTCCATCAGTGTGTTAGTGTGTTCAAAACTAGACCTTGTATGGTAGCCTTGGCCACCAGTGTGGCCATAATGAAAACAGCGCTTTGAGTGGTCGGATGACTAGAAAGACGCTATACAAATGCAGGTCCATTAACCAGTAATAAGGAAGTGCTCTGACTGGTCAAAATATGTTGCCATTTGTTATTTATTAACACAAATACACAAATACAAATGCAGGTCCATCAACCAGTAATAAGGAAGTGTTCTGACTGGTCGAAATATGTTGCCATTTGTTATTTATTATGTGTTTATAAGTGTGATCCTTCAAATCAGGTGTTAATACAATATGTATTCAAACAAAGAGTCATCTAACGTGTTTCTGGACCCACACACAGTAAGGGCCATACTCTGGACCTTGTTTTTTCACTTGGCCTGAGTATTGAGAATGTGTATGTGGAGAACTTTCATGTCAGTGATCACTGCAGTGTGCTTTTTAATGTTAACTTCCCTGTAAATCTTCCCCCTTTGAAAATAAAAGCCCAAAGGCGGATTATGAGTCAGGATGCAGCTGATAACTTTGCTTTGTTTGAGCCACATATACTGATGGGAATTGACCATCTTGATGTCTTTATCCAGACTTTTAATAGCCACTGTGTGGCTATTTTGGATAAAGTGTCTGTGGTGAAATCTAGTTGTGCCCTAGTACCTGTCTTATCCCTGGATAAATGACTCCATCCGCTCTTTTAGGAGAAACTGTCGAAAGGTGGAACATCTGTGGAAGTCAACACAGCTAGAGGTTCACAGACTCCACCTAAGGGAACTTAGAGCCTCTTTAAATGAAATGTTGAGGAATGTTAGGACTCAGTATTTTTCTCAAATCATATCTTGAGTCTTATTTGATATGATTAACACTCTTGTTTCACCTGTGTATTATTTGCAGGCAGCAATACATTTCTTCATTTCTTTGTGGAAAAGATCAGAGACATCAGGGGGAATATTTCACCATTGTCTTCTTTTAACTCTGTGTAATGTTTTCCCCTTGCACTTGGTCCTCTTTTAACCCTGTGTTCTTTCAGGACATCACTGCTCTGCTCCTAAAAATGAAACCCTCCTCGTCTCCCACTGATGTTCTCCCTACTAAGCTGCTTAAAACAGTTTTTAATTCTATTGGCCCCTATTGTGAATTTGATAAATCTATCACTTTCAACTGGTGTGGTTCCCAGCTTTTTTTTTAGTTGTTGAACCAGCACTTAAAAAGCCTAATCTGGACCTACCACAACCAAAAAACTATAGGCCAGTTTCCAAACTTCCATTCTTGTCCAAGATCTTAGAAACAATAGTGGCAGAGGGACTTACAATGCTCTTGAAGGTAAGTAATGTCTTGGATTTCAGTCAGGTTTCCACAGAAATCAGGACAGACTTTGATTATTGCCCTGGAAAATCAGATCCCCCTTATTAGGCATCACATGGGTACTCTAGACTCGGCCATCCAGTCGAGTCCTCGGAATCTGGGTGTTGTTTTCGACTCAGCTGTGTCTCTCGAGCATCACACCAAAACATTGGTCAGAAACTGCTTTTTCAGCTGAGGAACATCTCTAAGCTGAGAAC
>NW_026079742.1:0-1165 GCF_006386435.1 Epinephelus moara | reverse complement strand
GTCAAAAAGCCAGCGGGATTTCCCGTTAGATTTTGGAATATGGCAGAAAATAAGCTCTGTGGCGAACAAATGTTTGATACTTAACACGTTTTGTTCAGTAAGATAATCTTCACAAATGAACACCACTTAAGTGGTTTTTGAAGTGTAACTGAAATCCCCAGAAGTAAAAAGCTAACATTATATACAGCTGTGAACAAAATACACTATGGTTGCATGTCTTAATGTCACCACCTTAATGAGGCTGTAAAATTGTGTTTGGCGTGGTGACGTTCTGTAGTCTCATTTAGCTGCTTGTTAGCAACTGCCTTTTTCAAGACACATAAAAACTTAAATATTCATGAGCGAGGTATTTACTGACGTATTTTATGTCGTAGAACAAAACTTGAAAGTCTCTTAAACTTGTTGTGTTAACCACAGACCTTATTTCAGGCGTCTCACCAAAAACTCATGAAATAAAACCACTGATTTTGAGCCGGGAGTGCTAAAATGTGAACTCATTTTCGGCTTTTAGAACTCATGCCTGCAGCACTCTGTAAAGTCAGTCTGAGTTTTTGTCTTCTAATGCAGAGGGAAATAGGTCATCAATCAATTAGTCCATTCAAAGAAACTAATTGTCAGCAATACTGCTAAACATTGATACTCCAAACATTCCAGCTCCTCAAATGTGAGGATTTTTAAAACATCGTAAATTGAATGTCTCTTAAATCGCTGGGTCCGATACAGCAAGGAATTTTATGACATCACCTTTGATTGGGAAATTGTGAATGGCATTTTTTACTATTCTGTGACTAAGGATGCATGATACTGGATTTTTTGCCAATATCCAATATGCCGATATAACGCAACTTATTTGGCGATAACTAGAGTTGTACCGATACCAATACCAGTATCAGAAATGCCTCCGATACTGCCTAAAATGCGGTATCGGGTATTGGAGAGTACAGCCTATGACCAATCCGATACCACGTAATGCCTCACGTCATTACGCATACGCATGCTACAGGCAAACGAAACGGAGTGGAGTTTAAAAAGCATTCTACTGTAGCCTTTAAAATGTCTTTTTTACCAAATTGTGTGGCTGCACTTTAACCTGTGTTTTGATCTGTGTCAACACTGGATAATAATAATTAAAAAACAGTTTTATGGCATTCATTCTACTATTATG
>NW_026079741.1:1686-11228 GCF_006386435.1 Epinephelus moara | reverse complement strand
TTGGACCAACGGTTTGGGTATGGGAAGAACTTGTATACAAGTCATTAATCTCCATGACAACGGCTGCACACACAGCTCTCTGTCTACTATATATACATTAATATATATATATATATATATATATATGTATATATATAGTAATAGTCAAAAGTTTGGACACACTTTTTCATTCAAGTTAATGGGAAAGTGTGTCCAAACTTTTGACTGGTACTAAAGCCTATATACTTTGTTCTTCGTATTTAACGCTGGAATTTCCGAGTGTCCTTGAAGGCACCTCGACTGGACTCGGCTTTGTGAAATGGGGGGGAGCGGGGTGGGGAGGGGCGTCCAAGTCCGGCCATTTACAGTCGGTACTAACTGATAGTTGAGCTAGCTAACTGGTGCTGCCTGTTAGCTGCTGGACAGCCAGTCTGGACAGCAAACTGGCAGCTGTCATTGCTAATAGATGTTTTTCACAACAGCCTTGTTGATATGAAATAGTAAACAAAAGACAGGCATTACCACTGATATTAATTAAGGTTCCGTTTCATTCAGTTCAAACAGACTCACTGTGCTGCTGTTGTGCATATTGGCTCGCTGGAAAAGCTCTGCTATGGAGCTGGAGCTTAATTAGTGTCATTGGTAACACCTGCGTTCGCCATCTGCCCGCCTTACAGTGTTTATGAGTGTTTGTCATTCTACTGAGTAGTAACTCAGTTCAGTGAGTGTGACCTAGAGACCTAGAAGATATAACTGCTGTTAGTTAGCATGTTAACTGATAAAACACCAATTGACAGAGACAAACGTCTGTGGGAGCTAACTCACTAGCTGCCTAGCATAGCTTGACTTGTTTGGGGTCAATATTCTGTCAATCTTTGATGGATTAAAATGGAATACATTGATAAATGACTTGTTGGCAAGCTTATACCGCATAAACAGTAACATAACTGCTGTAACAGTCACCTATGTCCCCCCTGCTCCTCTGTATGTATGAATGTAGCCCAGTAAAGCACAGAGCACAGGAGAGAGAGGAGGAGAGACAGTGTGACAGTTAATATTAAAAAAAATAATAATAATAATTAAAGCAAAGACAATCTTATATTTAGTATGCTTAACAGTTAAGCATTAAGTCTAAGGTAAGCACTAAGGTATATATAGGCTAATTGTCTTTCTTGTATAAACTGTCACATATGTACCTATGGTTAATTAAATCTCATGTGATGGTGTTTCTATTTGACAATTATTAGCCGATAGCTTTATTATGTAAACGTTGTTGGTTATGTGTGAACTTTTGCTTAATGTAGTGTGTGTAGAAGTGTCTAGAATTTGAATATTTATTATGAATGTACTTTATTGCAAACCTATGGATAAAAGCAGTCATAACTGGTGCTGCTTAGTTTGAGCAGACCACACAAATAGACTGAGATACATAAGATGAGACTAATATATTGTTTCCTCTTCTAGACAAAGAGAAGTACCTTTGGAGGCTGCGCTTGATTGGTGAGTGAAGTAAAATCTGAACTTAAAGTGACAACAGAGTACATTATTTGACTGTGGACTGTGTTTAGCTCTCTTAAATGTAGTACAAAGCAACACAAATAATAATAATAAACTAATAATAATAATAATAATAATGTTAATATTAATAGAAAAATTCACACAAAAGTTTGACTGTGCCTGCTGCTTGCTGCCGACTAGTTTACCCATACCAATTTGCTAATTTACTGTTTGCCTCTGTGGTCACATGTCTGCAACCGGCACAGCTTTTCCTACGATATGATGCATAAATTGTGTACATGGAGTTAGTGCTGCACGGTATATGCGGTAGACGGTAGAAATGATATAAATTTGGCCCACGGTAGAGATTTGCGCTCTACTGTCCTATTGTCGATGACATCATCGCACCTGCCTCAGTGTGAAAATGGCTGCGAGCACAGAGACAGCGGAGCAAGAGGAGCTGGTTCACGTCCGTGATTTAGCGTAGCACGTGCAACATGTGTTGCTGGAGAACTTGTGAGTGAGTGAGTTAAGTTTTATGAACAGCCCCGGACTTCTCAGACTATTTTAGCGACTTACTGCTCAGAGGGAACTCATTCAGCGTCTCCTCTGGCAAGCAGCACAGCGTCTCTCCCTTTCCTTCCATGCGCACACGGGAGTTGGTTTTTGGCAAGAGATTTTGTCATAAACCTTTGGTAATGACCAGTGGTCAAGTGACACCCCCTCCTGGGGAAAGTTAAACATGACAATTTTGTTTTTCACATCACATACAGCGGTGGTTCTCAAACGTTTTTTTTTTTTACCTTTAAGGACCCCTAAACTGATTTAAATTAGACCACAGACCCCCATTTGACAAGATTTTTGTCCCAAGGTCCTCCATCTGATAAGATTTTTATCTTTTAGATGTTATTACATAAAGAAGTATATTGAAACCGGGTGCTCCTCCTCACTGTCTGCCGTCTGCTACTGGCACCACCGCAATGCACCATGGTGCATTTTGCTTGGTTAGTGACCATCGGTTGTACACTACTTTTCGCGCTGCATTGTGGGATACTATGAGTCCACTATATAGGGTATATTAATTTACACTAAACATTCGGACAGCACTACAAAATGGCGAACACACTATTTAGTGCACTATTTAGTGAGTAGGGAGTGATTTCAGACACAGCCATGGTTATTAGACTTAGAGCCAGACAGATTGATAAGATTCATACTGTCTTCTTATTTAGAATATACTTAAGGTTTTTCTTATAGTCAGACAGACAAGGTGTAGGGTGATGTAGTTTAACTGCTTGACAGTTTCGACTGATACTCCAGTCTTCCTCTACACCTTGTCTGTCTGACTATAAGAAAAACCTTAAGTATATTAGAGCCAGACATTCAATGCATTAGGCCAATCACAGCCAGTTTTGTCAATTTCTGCCTAGCAGCTATGAGTGAAGATGCATCTGTTGTATAAGCAAGATGCACACAGACACACACTCACCCATATACATACAAACACGCACAATAGTATGCATGCACACACACACACACACACACACACACACACACCCCCTCAATGATACATTTAGTGCTATCAATACTGCTGGCAGTATGGTGGAAATACTAGTTGGCAGCGAGCATAAGGTACACTCCAAATTTCGTGCAAAATTTTCTAGCTATAATTAGTGTTGCCTATGTGCATTGCACATCAGGCACAGTGAATGACACTACACTACAGCAGTTAAAGTGAACATGATGCTTATGCACTTTAATAAATTTAATTGTTTTACTGTAATAAATTCCACCCACTGCAGCTGAAGTAAATAAAGGCCCCACTATTTGAGAATTTATGATAGACTTAAAAAGTGCGAATCTGTCTTTAATGCCAGTCTGCTTTGTTGAAGTTGCATAAGTTAGTCTGATGTCATGTTTTGGTTGGAATGGAGGCTTAAACTACATTTTCTCACAAACCATGTTGATATACTATTTGTTAATAAACAAAAAAGCCAAGTGCAGGTGCCTTTAAAACATTTTAAACACATGAGGACAAGCAGAGAGGAGCACCAGTAGGGAAGTTAAGCAGTGTACTACTGTGGACAAGGTCAGTAACAAAACATATTTTAGCCACGTAAAGATGTAAAGATGGTCCACATAGAAAATAATTAGTTTCCATTGTAAATGACCCACTGGGAGTTTTATTTGTGTCAGAATTAGCAAAGTCAGGTTTTTCACTAAACCTGGAATATATCCATGGGCTTAGGCTTTGGGTTTCAAATATTTTTTACTGTCACATTTTGTGAAAATGAACAGGTGGCAAATTTAGGCCTTGGTTAATATTCTGCAGTCATGTTATGTCTATGCAAGAAAAATCTGAAAAACAAGTCAGCAGACTAAAGCAGAGCTGAAAACATAGTTAGCATTATCAGTATTATATTGATAATATTATGCTTACATTCACAGGACTGAATAGGAATCATTCGTGTAATATTCATAAACGATGATTTTAATGAAACTGATTAATGTTTTCTTCTTCGTTGTTTACACTTTGCAGAAGAAGGAGGTCCTTGGAGTGTGTTTATCTGTGTGTGTGTGTGTAATCCCAATCACCCAACTCCTCTATCCTCTGTCTGCTCAATCTGTTGTCCCTGCCTTCTTTCTGTCTCCCTGTATTTCACGCTCTCGGCCTTGTGGAAGTACCCGGGCCACCATTGAAAAAAACAAACAAGAAAACATTTGAGAAGAGATATCATTGAAAAAAAAACATTTGCAGAAGAACATTCGCAGAACATTTGCAGAAGAACATTTTAAGAAGATTTGACTTTGACAGACAAATACCCCGTGTGACACAGCATTGTGTGACAGGACTGCATTGTGAATATTGACCTTTGAAAAAGAAAGACACCCTGTAACACAGCATTGTGTGACAGGATCACATTGTGTGACATTGAATTTTGTAACTTGCATCTCTTTGGTGTTACCAGTGACAATGCCTAGAAAAGGAAAGAGGTCTGCAGCTTTAAAACAGCGCTGGCAGAAGTTTGGTGAGTCTCAACAATCTGTACCTGCTGAACAGTTGGTGAGTTCTCCTCCTCACAGCAACAGAGAGGTAAATGTTCCTCAACCATCTCATGCTAATGTTACACGTGTGTTAGCATCCCGCAGTCAGATGCATAAAAAATATGCTGATTCCAAAAACAGTCAGTGCACCTGTAACTCTGCCACATTTCTAGCTTTCCTGCACGAGTTGAAACACCTTCAAAGCGCAGACCTTGATCTTGTTTTAGATCGAGGCCATGCAATGTATGCACTTACTCTGAGTCAGCTGATTGCTGACGGACGCCATGTTCACACACACTTGAATACAGAAGAAATTCCTGAGGTAGTTCTTGGCTACAGACAGCAACACGTAATGGAAAAATGTGATCCAAAGTTTGGCCTGTTCACAGCTCCTCCTTGCAATGACCATGATGGTGACAAACTGAAACTTGCAGACAGACTGCGATGCTTGTCATCAGAGGTGAACTACGCTTTGTTGATTCTGAACTCCCTGTGCATCGCTGTATTCCGAGACCAACAAGGCAGGTATGGCTTTTTTGACCCACACTCTAGACGACCCGATGGCTCACCCTTTGGCCCATTTGAGACCTACCAAGCTCGTTTTGGCAAAGCTGTCATGTTCATTTACACACATTTGACTGATCTGATAACAAAGATTGTCACATTTTTCGAAAAGTCAGGAACCAACCCGAAAGCTCAGTATGAGCTATTGCCTGTGATTTTTCACAATGTAGATGAACTTTCTGTGGATGAAAACTTGGCACATGCAGATTCTAATGCAGATGTTACCACAGACCTTAACCCTATGTCCAGTGTTACGCAGGCTGAAAGTGAAACATCTGTACCGTCATGCTCAGTGACACAGAGCACAGTCTGTGTTGACAGTACACCAGATGTAAATGAACTATTGCATGTTACCACCAGTGAAGGTGCAGTGGAATATCCTACGTCAGACACAACAAAACATAACAATGAACACGTGCCAGATTTGTCAAAATATTCCAGACAAGAAAAGAAACGGCTTAAAAAAAGAGCTTTGGCTATGGGAAAGAAAAAAGTTACATAGGCTGAAACTGCAACATCTTTACCATCATGCTACATGTTACAGTAGGCTCTGATGTGGACATCACTGTTTCACATATGAGAGAACAAGACCGTGAGACTATGTCCAGCATTACACAGGCTGAAGTTGAAACATCTTTGCCATCATGCACAGTTACAGAGTGTACTCCCTGTGCTGACAATACACAAGATACAAATGAGTTAATGCATGTCAGTAGCAGTGAAGGTACAGTGGCCTATCCTACATTGGACACACCACAACATCACAGTCAACATATGCCAGACCTATCAAAACTTACCAAACAGCAAAGATTAAAGTTTAAGAACAGGCTTATGGCTATGGAAAAGAAAATAGCTTCACAGGTTGAAAAAAATAGAAGAATAGAAATTCAAAAAATGGAGAAAAACAGGAAAGAGAGGGAAAAGTATACTAAAGATCAATTCTGTACCAAACAGAAAAAATCACGTCAATGTTACAGGCAAAATGTTGAATGCAGAAAAAGAAAGATGTCCTACATAACCACTCGCTATAAACAAGACTCTAGTTTCCAGCAGAGGCAGAAGCTTTACATAAGAAATCGTTACAGTCAAGACATTGGCTTTCAGCAGAGGAAAAGGTCAAAATTAAACTATTGTTATCAATCAAATGCCCATTTCAGACAAACTCGAAAGTCTTACATGACCAATCGTTATGCAAATGACTGTGCATTCAGGTCCAAACAAAAAGAAACAATGCGACGGCTCATGAGAAACAAATACTGAGCATTTAGAATGAGTAATAATGTGCGCTGTGCGTTGAAAATAAGACGAAAGTACAGACAGATAAACAGACATAATCACACGGATGACAGTCTGATTAGAGAAGCTATAGAGATTTTTCGATCTCAAATCAAAAATGGGCCGACATATGTCTGCACAGTTTGCCACAGAGCACTGTTTCCAAATCAAGTGCGACCCTGCAACAGGTCAAATTACGTTGAACACTTAAGGTGATCATGGCAAGTGAAACAGATCCACTCTCTTTCACTTGCCATGATCACCTTAAGTCTGGTAGTATGTAGTAACCTGGTCTAAACTAGTGAGGGCTCTGCTCAAACTAAAATAGGTTCATCCCCAGTACGCAGACATAACAATCAGAGATGTGTGATCCCACAATTCCCGATGTGGATGAAGAAGACAGTGATGAGGAAGATAAAATGGATGATGATGATTATAATGTAGAAGATTTGATGGAAATTGACACGTTTGAAAAAAATGCGCTTTGTGAGGCAGATAGCAATGATGAAAATGACGAACAAAGTATCGACTCAGTCAGTCAATCGAGCCATGACCATGAGCCACAGCCACAGTCAAACAACATGCAACAGGATGGTGACGAACCTAATCGCGGTATTGCTCTCGAATCATGTCTACAGCCAACTGATGTTTCAGAGGAGATCCTAAGTTTTAGTGAGGGAATCTACTCTGTTGCCCCTGCTGAAGGAAACAAACCTGTAAGCTTTTTCAAAACACCTAACCTTGAGGCAATGGCTTTCCCAGTTCAGTTTCCCACAGGTCAAAACACACTCGATGAAGAAAGGCCTAAGAAATTAACTCCTTGCATTTATTTCAAAACTAGACTCTGCTGTGTGGATGAACGTTTTGCTAGAAATCCAAACTACTTGTTCTTTGCCCAGTTTGTGACAGAAATACATCAGGCAAAGTCTAGCATGAGAATACAGTTACCAAAAGGAAGACCTTTCACCCGAGATGGTCGCAAAATTACCAATGCAATGTTGCAAGACAGACATGAGGTCGAAAGGCTAGTTCGTAATAAAGACGCAGTGCGATTTATGACAACGCCGAGAGGCACGCCAGCCTATTGGCAAAAAACCACAAAAGATCTCTTTGCTATGATTAGACAACTAGGAACTCCTACGTTCTTTTGCACATTTTCTGCCGCTGAAATGCGCTGGAAAGAAGTTATCACAGCAATTAAGGCTCAACAAGGCGAACAAGTGAATTTCGATGAGCTTGACTGGTCCGCCAAGTGCGAAATTTTACGCAGCAATCCTGTGACAACAATGCGCATGTTTGACAAACGTGTTGAAGCGCTAATAAGAGATGTGCTCCTGTCACCTGCACAACCAATTGGCAAAGTCATTGACTACTTTTACCGCTTGGAATTTCAGCACAGAGGTTCTCCTCATATTCACATGTTGATCTGGTTGGAGAACGCGCCTGTGTTTGAAGAAGACTCTGATCTGACAGTGTGCGATTTTGTCTCCAAATACATCACGGCCGAGCTGCCCGATCCAGTCGCGCAACCCGAACTGCACAGAAAAGTAACAGAGGTTCAGATGCACAGCAAAAGCCATTCCAAGACATGTATCAAATATACCGGTGCTAGCTGTCGTTTTGGCTTTCCCAAACAACCTGCACCAAAAACCATGATAATAAGATCTGCAGACTGTGCGGATCCAAATGTAGAGAAGGAAGCCAGGACAAAGCTGAACACACTTGGCCGATTGCTTAATGAACCTGCAATTGCATCGCTGAGTTTAGAGCAGCTTCTGGCTCGGTGTGACCTCACTGTTGAACAATTCAAGCAATGTCTGAGTCTGACAGCCACAGCCAGTTCAGTGGTACTGAAGTGAGAGCCAAAAGACTGTTGGGTTAATGGCTACAACCGTCACCTCCTTGACGCCTGGGACGGCAATATGGATATACAGTATATTCTAAACCCTTACTCCTGTATCGCCTACATCTGTAGCTACATCAGCCAGGCTGAACATGGTTTGAGCGAATACCTCAAAACGCTGATAAACAACTCGCGTGACGACAATGTCAATGAAAGCGACGAAATGAAAAAAATCATGTAGGCGTACACCAAGAAAAGAGAAGTCAGTGCTCAAGAGTGTGTGGCTTGTGCGTGTGGTCTGCACATGAAACAGTGTACGCGCAGCATCGTATTTGTACAGACAGACGAAAACGCACTTAAAATGAGTTATCCCCTCTCGTACCTGGAAAACAAAACGCCAGGCTCAGTTGACGTGTGGATGAGTGGCACGTTACTTAAGCTTTACCTCCCTCATCGCTCAGAGTGCCAGCTAAAATCTGTTCACTTCCCCACCTACAAGTCCTTCCATGAGTGTGCCTGTGTTCAACCACCAGATTTAGAGCACCTTGTGCGTGTTGCTCACATTGTTAAACTAAACAGAGACAAATATGAGAAACACCAGGAAGATATTCAAAGTGCCATCGATGAGTATGAACAAAACGGCGTCATAAGAAACGAGTGGTGCAATCTGGCTCCTGAGAGTGAATTAGAAAGGTTAGAGTGCATCAGTGAACTTGACGCGAGACAAAATGACGATGATAACGTACAAGAGAACGTACCAGACTTAAATATGGGCTCAGACGCACGTCCAGACATTGCAATCATGAGAGAGGCCCCTGAGATCGATCCCACACTGTTACGCCAAATGTATCAGAACTTGAACCAAAAGCAAGCATCTGTATTCCACATCGTCCGAGACTGGTGCTTAAAACGTGTCTGTGGCTTAAACCCAGATCAGTTCTTCTTGTACATTAATGGTGGTGCTGGAACAGGCAAGTCTCACCTAATCAAATGCATCCACGCAGAGGCATCTAAAATACTGAACAGACTTCCACGAAATGCAGACGAAGCAGACATATCAAAACCTACCGTTCTGTTAACCGCCTTTACTGGGACCGCAGCGTTCAACATATCAAGTACAACACTGCATTGTCTCCTAAAGCTACCGAGAAGCCTAAAGCCTCCGTTCCAAGGTCTTGGCAATAAACTAGATGAAGTCAGGGCAGAGCTTTCAAATGCAGAAATACTAATCATTGATGAAATATCCATGGTCTCAAAGTCGCTCTTTGCCTATGTTGATGCGAGATTGAAACAAATCAAAGGAAGTTCCAAACCTTTCGGAGGAATGTCTGTTCTCACT
>NW_026079741.1:0-1661 GCF_006386435.1 Epinephelus moara | reverse complement strand
CGCACGTCAAAACACTTGGTCTTGAACTTGAAAATGTGCAAAACAGACACAGAGCAGCTAATAATATTGTGTACATAGACAGAGAGGAAGAAAATCTGAAGCAAAAGGGAGTGGTGCGCAGACAGTTTCCCATAAAGCTAGCCTTTGCTGTAACTGCACACAAAACTCAAGGAATGACTATTTCCTCAGCAGCAGTATCACTAAAATATGTCTTTGAACATGGCATGGCCTATGTAGCTCTCAGTAGAGTGACCTCTCTCAGCAGACTGTATGTACTTGATATGGATGAAGACAAAATATATGCCAACCCTGAAATTAACGCTGCTCTTGGTGACATGACAGAAGCTTCAGTAGAACATATAATGCCTCTTCTTCATGTCACAGCGACATTAAACAGGCCAGACGCGTTTACTGTGATCCATCACAACGCAGAGGGACTGCCATGTCATATTAATGACATCAAAAGTCACCATGAACTTCACCTGGCAGACGTCTTATGTCTGACTGAAACTCACCTGCGAGGCTCCTTTGTTTCAGAAAGTCTCCATTTAGAAGGCTACAGCTTGTTTAAACGGAATAGAAATGTTTCGTACACAAACCACCCTGACATGGCCAGCAAAGACGGCGGTGGCGTTGCAATCTATGTGAAAAACCATATCAGAGTCCGTGAAAAAAGGTACATCCAAAACGCGACTGATATCCAGTTTACCGTCGTCAAGCTCGAAGAACCAATCAATGCGCTGATTGCAGTTGTGTACAGGCCTCCAGGCTACAGTGTCTGCTCATTCTTATCAAACCTAAAAGGTCTCTTGGAGTCACTTGAAATCATGGATCAACATCCCATAATAGTCTGTGGAGATTTCAATGAAGATTTGTTGTCCTGTGCGTGCAAGCCGATACTTGAACTGTTTGAGTCTAAAGGTTACTAGCAACTTATAACCGCTGCAACCACAGAAAAGAATACTCTGTTGGACCACATTTTCATCTCTCATCGACAGTGCTGTCTCCACTCGGGCGTGCTGCAAACTTACTACAGTTACCACAATCCCGTGTACTGCATTCTAACCACTGAAACGTCGTAAATATAACTCACAAGTGTGATCCTTGTAAACTTTGAAACAGAACAGAATATTATTAAATCATTGCGTTAATGACAGAAAGCTGACATTGTGTGAATTAATAGATGTTTGATTTTGTAGTTATCATTTTGTTGTTTTCTAATCATGTTACTTAAACATTTTTACACAAATCTATAATAATAATAATAATCATGATGCTGATGATGATGATTATCATCATCATCATCATCATCATCATCATCATGATAATAATAGTGAAAGTAGGGGGGTCGTCCTCAGCAGTCAGGCTATAAAACCTGTACTGACTGCCCATGCCTTTTAGTAGCTGGGAGGGAGGGAGGGAGGGAGGGATGGAGGGACGATCTCCCAAAATAGAAAAAGGAACAAATCAGAAAAAGAGAGAGTTTCACAGTTAAGGTTAAATAGACAAAACAATATTGTGAAATTGCAATTTACTAGATCATGACAAACATCTTACATTGCACTATTGAATAGCTTGTAGGTCATATTTACCCTCCTCAAAAGAGGGAAACACTTATAACACCTGCCCTGGCTCCTGCAGCCTTTCAGAGGCTGAGAGCG
>NW_026079740.1:0-1217 GCF_006386435.1 Epinephelus moara | reverse complement strand
GCCATGGCAATGGAGTTGATTATCTGGGCCTCACAGTGGGTGGTTGGAGGAGAACGTTTGGAGAATGGGCTGCGTCTTCCCCCAGTCAGGGCATATATGGACGATATGACGACCATAACAACAACAAAGCCATGCACCAAATGTCTGCTCAATAAGCTCCAGGAAAACATCAGCTGGGCTCGAATGGAGATCAAGTCCTGCAAATCCCGCAGCATCTCCCTCATTAAAGGCCAACTCACCAATGAGAGGTTCTACATCGGTGGGGAGCCAATACCAACTATCCTGGAGAAACCCATCAAAAGTTTTGGACGCTGGTATAACGCAGCCCTCAAGGATGCGGAACAGGTGGAACAACTTAGGCAAGATGCAATACATGGCCTCAACCAAATCAACCGCACTGCTCTCCCAGGGAAACTGAAGGTGTGGTGTTTCCAGTTCGGCCTCCTGCCCCGTCTCATCTGGCCCATTACAATCTACGAGGTGACATTATCCCATGCTAAGCGCCTGGAGAGGCTGGTGAATGCTCAACTGAGGAAGTGGCTTGGACTGCCAGGGTGCCTCAGCAGTGTGGGGTTATACTTGGACTGCCAGGGTGCCTCAGCAGTGTGGGGTTATACGGAAATGGAGCCCTCTCCCTGCCGATGTCAAGCTTGGTGGAGGAATACAAATGTGCTAAAGTACGGCTGGAGATGACACTGTCGGAGTCCCGAGATCCTCTGGTGCGAGGCACTGCTCCCACCCTGGCAACAGGGAGGAAGTGGAAGCCACAGGCTGCAGTGGCGGACGCACAGGCTGCCCTCAAACACCGGGACATTGTGGGTCATGTCCAGCATGGCAGAGGAGGGTTCGGACTGGGAACAACAACACCCACATGGCAGATGGCTACTCCAGTCGAACGGAGGAAAATGGTGGTGGCGGAAGTGCGAAATCAGGAGGAAGCAGCCAGATGTGCCAGAGCAGTCTCCCAGGCACAGCAAGGCCGGTGGATGAGGTGGGACGGCATAGAGAGGAGGAAAATCACCTGGAGCGAGCTGTGGAATATGGAGTCCAGCAGGCTAAGTTTCATCATCAGGGCTACTTATGATGTTCTTCCCTCTCCAGCAAACTTACACCTCTGGTTTGGAGAAGACCCAGCATGTCTCCTGTGCGCTGCCCCAGCAACCTTGAAACATACCTTAGTGGGCTGTAAGATCTGTCTGACCCAAGGAAGGTACACC
>NW_026079739.1:0-1165 GCF_006386435.1 Epinephelus moara | reverse complement strand
CAGCGCGACAGAGACATCAGAAGAAACAGGAGGACGGTCAGCCAGCAGCCCAGAGTTCGACCCCTGGATGCCGCATTAATGGAATGCGATGAGCTTCGCAATCAGGTCCAACACCTTCACAACCTGTTGCATAGAGAGAGACAGGAGAAAAACCAACTTAGCCAGGAGTTAGATGGGACAAAACAACAGCTGGCTAAGCAAAAATCCCTGAAGGAGATGTACATCAACAGGGAAAAGGAGTCCAGAAGAGAGTTCGAGAGGGTCAAAAAATATGCTGACCCTGAGACTCTCAGTACATACAACCTGGCTTTCCAGGTCAATGACACCATGAGGCAGAAGAAGAAGAAAGATCTGCACAAGGACTATGAGCAGCTGCGAGTGGCACATATCATCAGCCAGGAAAAATTCACAGCTGAGCTCGACATGGAGAAGCAAAGAAACAAGCTTCTCCAAGACGAAGTGGAGAGGACCAGGGTTTCATACCATGACATGACAGTCAGGTATGAAACCCAAATCCTCACACTGCAACAGCAGGCAGAACTTAGTCAGCGTGAGCATGACATTCAAATCCAGGCTCACGCAGACAGGGTGGCATCAGACCAGCAGATGATGCAAAACCTTAAGTCTGCACAGGACGCCCTCATGGACAAAATGGCAGAGGAGATGAGAATCCTCCAAAAAAATGCCCTGGCGGATCAGACTTCTTTCTGGACACAGAAGGAGGAGTTGATGTTGCAGCTAAACTGTCAGATCTCTCTCAACCATGAGCTGTCAATGGGGCTCAAGGCTGAGAGAGAAGATGATTGTCGTCGTGATGAGCAACGCCAACAGGAGCCTATCCCTCATGGTGTTGCAGTAAAAGACCTGGACCAAGCTGAGGTCTCTGACGACACAGTCCCACCTGCGGCAAACAAACAGGAGCCTATCCCTGAGAGATCCACAACACCCATGGAGATGGATGAAGTCTCTCAGATGGATATCTCTGAGACAACAAAGGGGCAGCCTTCACTGTGGAAAAAGACCTGCCACTTTCTTGGGTTGAAAAAACCTAAAAAGTGGATGAAAAACACAAGGCCCCAAAACTAACCACCATCATCACCATCAACACCCCCCCCCCCAATAAGTAGACCCTTTTCTACAAGACATTTTCACTTGTGAGAAGTCA
>NW_026079738.1:0-1722 GCF_006386435.1 Epinephelus moara | reverse complement strand
AAATGAGAATTAAAAGACAAATCTTGATAAAATGTTACTCCGAGGTTGCTTACGGTAGTGCTAGAGGCCAGAGCAATGCCATCTAGAGAAGTGAACACTTTTAAAAAAAAAAAAAAAAAACAAAGAAGAAATTTGGGGGGAAGTAAAGATATTTTTGGGAGGTGTGGACAATTTTTTGAGGGACGTGAAGAATTTTTGGAAAGTGAAGACCTTTTTAGGGAAGTGAGGACATTTATGGAAAAAGGACATTTCTGGGAAGTGACTACAATTTTTGGGAAGTAAGGACAGTTTTGGGTGAGTAAAGATGTTTTTTAGGAAGTAAAGACATATTTGGGAAGTTATACATTTTTTTGGAAGTGTAGAAATTTTGGGGAAATTCAGACATTTTCAGGGAAGTGCAGACACTTTTGGGAAGTGAGGACATTTGGGAAAGTGCAGACCTTCTTCGGGAAGTGGGAACATTTTGGGGAAAAGAGGACATTTCTGGGAAGTGAACACACTTTGAGAAATGAAGAAATTTTAGGAAGTGGAGACATTTTTGGAAATGAGGACTTTTTTGGGAAACAATGTTTTGGGAAATAAAGTCATGTTTGGAAAGTAGGGACATTTTTTGGTAAGTGAAGACATTTTGGGGGAAGCGAAGACACTTTTTTGAGAAATCAAGACATTTTTGGAAAGTGCTAACAATTTTTTTAAGAAGTGAAGACATATTCTGAAATGAGGACAATTTGGGAACAAGAATACTTTTAATAAAGTAAGGACATTTTGGGGATTCAACTGACATCAAAGAACAAACATCAGACTTGTATGAGTTGGTGTAATGTTCCTTTAAAGCTGCAGGCTGAGTTGAGTCTCTGTGTGAATCGTCACACAAAGCTTTTACTGAACACAGGTTTTGTCTTTAAACACACTGACACCATGCTTTGCTCCTGAGCTCTTGTACAAACTGATGTGATGTGAGAAGTCTTGTGAAGCTGCTGATGTTCATTCAGTATTCATCAGACACACAGTCAGGTTTATTTCTTCCTGTAGATCAAACTCAGCCGGCTTTCATCGCGCTCACAGAAACAACATCACAGGATTAAAGAAGCATGTTGGAGAAGAGGAAAGAATAAAACATGTAGCTGTGGTCCTCTGAGTCTGTTTCATGGTTCAACTCCAACTGTGATCACACTTTAAAGGATGTTACAGATAATAATGAAAAACCTCATCACACTTTAACAAACAGCAGAAATTATTAAAGCTGCGTGTCACTTCAGACGGTATTAAACCTTCTCTGATTTAACTGTGTGAACCTCCAGCTGCTTTTATTCTCATCAGTCACTGCATGAGTCAGCTCCAAGCCTCAGTTATCATCAGGGGAAGAAGGACTCAGATCTTTAACTTCAGTAACAGCAGTAACACCACCGTGTAGAAATACTCTGCTGTACTTAAAATACCAAAAGTAAAAGTTTTTTATTCTGCAGTTTTTGTATTGGTAAATCTGTAAGGTAACTAAAGCTGTCGGGATGAAAAGGAAGCAGAAGATGGAAACACTCCAGTCAAATAAAAGTACCTCAAAAACATTTTAAGAGTTTATTATTTTTCTTGAAGCAGTGAGGAGCCATATGTCACCTGAGGAGTCCTTTATGTAAATGTGAGTTTATTTAAAGTATGAAGTTAAATGTAAATTCACGCGCTAAGTCCCACCCTCAAACACAATGAGCCAATCACAGTGCGTAT
>NW_026079737.1:0-2818 GCF_006386435.1 Epinephelus moara | reverse complement strand
AGATAATGATCCGAAAGCGAGGGATTCTGTGGAGGTTATCAATTTCAATTCCATACGTCAGAACCAGATCGAGGGTATGGTTAAAACAATGAGTGGGTTCATGTACACCCTGACTGAAGCCAATGGAGTCTAATAATGAGATAAACGCGGTAGCCAGGGAGTCATTATCGACGTCGACATGAATGTTAAAATTGCCTACAATAATAACTTTATCTGATTTAAGAACTAAACTGGATAAAAACTCTGGTTGCGAGGTTTTCCAGGTTGGATGTAAAAGACTAAGAACGAGGCTTTCAAATGAATTATAATCTAGTTTAGGTTTAGGGCTGATTAACAGACTAGAGTTAAAAATGGCTGCAACTGCCCCTCCTCTACTACTGCTACATCTACTACTGCTACATCTATTACTGCTACATCTACTACTGCTACATCTATTACCGCTACATATATTAGCGCTACATCTATTACTGCTACATCTACTACTGCTACTACTGCTACATCTATTACTGCTACATCTACTACTGCTACTACTGCTACATCTATTACTGCTACATCTGTTGCTGCTACATCTATTACTGCTACTACTGCTACATCAATTACTGCTACATCTACTACTGCTACATCTACTACTGCTACATCTAATACTGCTACATCTACTACTGCTACTACTGCTACATGTACTACTGCTACATCTACTGCTTCATCTACTACTGCTACTATTGCTACATCTACTACTGTTACATCTATTACTGCTACATCTACTACTGCTACATCTACTATTGCAACATCTATTACTGCTAGATCTACTACTGCTACATCTACTGCTACATCTACTACTGCTACTACTGCTACATCTACTACTGCTACATCTATTACTGCTACTATTGCTGCTACTGCTACTACTGCTACATCTACTACTGCTGCTACTGCTAGACCTATTACTGCTACATCTACTACTGCTACATCCATTACTGCTACATCTACTACTGCTACATCTACTACTGCTACTACTGCTACATCTACTATTGCTACTACTGCTACATCTATTACTGCTACATCTACTACTCTTACATCTATTACTGCTACATCTATTACTGCTACATCTGCTACTGCTACATCTACTACTGCTACAACTATTACTGCTACATCTACTACTGCTACTACTGCTACATCTATTACTGCTACATCTGCTACTGCTAAATCTATTACTACTACATCTATTACTGCTACATCGACTACTGCTACATCTCTTACTGCTACATCTATTACTGCTACTACTGCTACATGAATTACTGCTACATCTACTACTGCTACATCTACTACTGCTACATCTATTACCGCTACATCTATTACTGCTACATCTACTACTGCTACTTCTGCTACATCTACTACTGGTTCATCTACTACTGCTACAGCTATTACTGCTACATCTATTACTGCTACTACTGCTACATCTACTACTGCTACATCTATTACTGTTACATCTATTACTGCTACATGTATTACCGCTACATCTACTACTGCTACTACTGCTACATCTATTACTGTTACATCTACTACTGCTACATCTACTACTGGTACTACTGCTACATCTACTACTGCTATATCTATTACTGCTACATCTCTTACTACTACTGCTACTATTGCTACATCTACTACTGCTACATCTATTACTGCTACATCTACTACTGCTACATCTACTACTGCTAATACTGCTACATCTACTAATGCTACATCTATTACTGCTACATCTGCTATTGCTACATCTACTACTGCTACATCTACTGCTACTACTGCTACATCTTCTACTGCTACATCTACTACTGCTACATCTATTACTGCTACATCTACTGCTGCTACTACTGCTACATCTATTACTGCTACATCTACTACTGCTACATCTACTACTGCTACTACTGCCACATCTATTACTGCTACATCTACTGCTGCTACATCTATTACTGCTACATCTACTACTGCTACATCTATTACTGCTACATCTACTACTGCTACATCAACTACTGCTACATGTATTACTGCTATATCTACTACTGCTACTACTGCTACATATACTGCTACATATACTACTGCTACTACTGCTACATCTACTACTGCTACATGTATTGCTGCTACATCTACTACTGCTACTACTGCTACATCAACTGCTACATCTACTACTGCTACTACTGCTACATCTACTCCTGCTACATCTACTGCTACATCTACCGCTACATCTACTACTGCTACATCTACTGCTACATCTATTATTGCTACATCTACTACTGCTACTACTGCTACATATACTACTGCTACATCTACTGCTACATCTACTACAGCTAATACTGCTACATCTACTACTGCTACATCTATTACTGCTACACCTGTTACTGCTACATCTACTACTGCTACATCTACTACTGCTACTACTGCTACATCTTCTACTGCTATATCTACTACTGCTACTACTGCTACATCTACTACTGCTACTACTGCTACATCTACTACTGCTACATCTATTACTGCTACATCTACTACTGCTACATTTATTACTGCTACATCTACTACTGCTACATCTATTACTGCTACATCTATTACTGCTACATCTACTCCTGCTACATCTACTGCTACATCTACTGCTACATCTACTACTGCTACATCTACTACTGCTACTACTGCTACATCTACTGTTACATCTATTACTGCTAAATCTACTACTGCTACATCTTCTACTGCTACATGTATTACTGCTACATCTACTACTGCTAATACTGCTACATCTACTAATGCTACATCTATTACTGCTACATCTACTACTGCT
>NW_026079736.1:0-1650 GCF_006386435.1 Epinephelus moara | reverse complement strand
ATGTCATAGTATAGCATGTCGTCCGAAATCATGACAAAAAGTCATACTATAGCATGTTGTCCGAAATCATGAAAAAAAGTCATAGTATAGTATGTCGTCCAAACTCGTGAAACAAGTCATAGTATACATGTTGTCCCAAATCATGAAAAAAAGTCATAGTATAGCATGTCGTCCAAAATCATGAAAAAAAGTCATAGTATAGTATGTCGTCCAAAATCATGAAACAAGTCATAGAATAACATATTATCCGAAATCATGAAAAAAAGTCATAGTATAGCATGTCGTCCAAAATCATGAAACAAGTCATAGTATACATGTCGTCCGAAATCATGTAAAAAAGTCACGGTATAGCATGTCGTCCGAAATCATGTAAAAACGTAATAGTATAGCATGTCATCCAAAAACATGAAAAAAGATTCACAGTATAGCATGTCGTCCGAAATCATGAAAAAAAGTCATAGCATAGTATGTCGTCCAAACTCGTGAAACAAGTCATAGTATAGTATGTCGTCCGAAATCATGAAACAAGTCATAGAATAGCATATTATCCGAAATCATGAAAAAAAGTCATAGTATAGCATGTCGTCCAAAATCATGAAAAAAAGTCATAGTATAGTATATTGTCCAAAATCATGAAACAAGTCATAGTATAGCATGTCGTCCAAAATCATGAAAAAAAGTCATAGTATAGTATGTCGTCCAAAATCATGAAACAAGTCATAGAATAGCATGTTATCCGAAATCATGAAAAAAAGTCATAGTATAGCATGTCGTCCAAAATCATGAAAAAAAGTCACAGTATAGTATGTCGTCCAAAATCATGAAACAAGTCATAGTTAAGCATGTTGTCCGAATTCATCAAAAAAAGTCATAGTATAGCATGTCGTCCAAAATCATGAAACAAGTCATAGTATAGCATGTCGTCCGAAATCATGAAAAAAAGTCATAGTATAGCATGTCGCCTGAAATCATGAAAAAAAGTCATAGTATAGCACTTCTTCCAAAATCATGAAAAAAGTCATTTGAAATCATGAAAAAAGTCATAGTATAGCATGTCGTCCGAAATCATGAAAAAAAGTCATAGTATAGCATGTCGTTCAAAATCATGAAAAAAATTTATAGTATAGCATGTCGTCCGAGATCTTTAAAAAACATCATAGTATAGCATTTCGTCCGAAATCATGAAAAAACGTCATAGTATAGCATGTCATCCGAAATCATGAAAAAACGTCATAGTATAGCACTTCGTCCAAAATCATGAAAAAAGTCATCTGAAATCATGAAAAAAAGTCATAGTATAGCATGTCGTCCGAAATCATGAAAAAAAGTCATAGTATAGCATGCCGTCCGAAATCATGAAAAAACGTCATAGTATAGCATGTCGTCCAAGATCTTGAAAAAACATCATAGTATAGCATTTCATCCGAAATCACGAAAAAACGTCATAGTATAGCATGTCGTCCGAAATCATGAAAAAACATCATGGTATAGCATGTCGTCCTAAATCATGAAAAAACGTCACAGTATAGCATGTTGTCCAAAATCATGAAAAAACGTCACAATATAGCATGTCGTCTGAAATCATAAAAAAACGTCACAGTATAGCATGTCGTCCTAAATCATGAAAAAAAGTCATAGTATAGCATTATG
>NW_026079735.1:0-1199 GCF_006386435.1 Epinephelus moara | reverse complement strand
ATTGTCTACAAAATAAAAACCTGACGAATTTCTTCACAATCCATTATACAGAAATTGTTATCAATCACTTCATATAGTGAGGAATATCGTATCTTACCACGTCTTAGGCTTGCGTGTGTTTCTCCCTGTCTATCCACATTTGTAGTCCGGCTTTCAAGATGCAAATATCTTCATATTGTCCAGTTGACACTCGTCAAACTTTGTATGACAAGACCAGCGCACTTCACCTTTGCGCACCCAGACAACTGTAGCCTAATTATGCATGCATGACAGGGTCGTAGTCACGATATACATAGATACAGTCGGCAATGACGGGAACGCCCACAAACGTCACATCCGGTTAGAGCCGAGGGGCAAAACAAACCGGTCTCTGCCATTAGCCACAATGCCGAAGAGTTGCTGTGTGCCCTTTTGCACCGCAAATAAACAAAAAAATCACCAATTAAAGTTTTACATTTTACCAAATAATAAAACGGAACCACAAAGGAGGACAAAATGGCTTCAAGCTATCAGAAGAGAGGACGGGTTTGGCAGATTATGGAACCCAACAACAAAACATGTGTATGTCTGCAGTCAGCACTTCATTTCAGGTAAGTTTAATGTAATGTTAACCATTTCCAAACAATCGTAGACTATGTCAGGGGTATCAGGAATATTAGATTTATTGTTTAAACGCTAGTGAACTTTGTACTACATTTGTAATTTGTGTAGATTTCCTCGCAACACGTACAAAAGTACACATTCAGTACCTAAGTAGAAGTACAGATACTTGTGTACAAAAGTCTGGTAAAAGTAGAAGTACTGATTAAAGTTCTTTACTGAGTACGGTATATGTAAAAAAAAAAAAAAGTGCTGGCTCTGAAATGTACTCCAAGTATAAAATAAAATATAGCCCTCTGAAGGACATTTCTATTGCCTGTTTCTGTGCAAAACTAAAAGCTCTCTTCTGATAGCCTGAAGCCATTTTGTTCTCCTTTGTGGTTCCGTTTTATTATTTGGTAAAATGTAAAACTTTAATTGGTGATTTTTTCGTTTATTTGCGGTGCAAAAGGGCACACAGCAACTCTTCGGCATTGTGGCTAATGGCAGAGACTGGTTTGTTTTCCCCCTCGGCTCTAACCGGATGTGACGTTTGTGGGCGTTCACGTCATTGCCGACTGTATCTATTGAGGGGGACATGTGTCCCCCCCAATGCCCAA
>NW_026079734.1:1524-2453 GCF_006386435.1 Epinephelus moara | reverse complement strand
TTCAAAATGGCTAAAATGCGACTGATTGCTGTGGTTGCAATTGTACTATCAAATTCACTAAAGTTCTGTCTGAATACATTGCTCTTCTTAATGGGTTCAGTTGACTATTTAATCTGCAGTTTCCTATGACCTGTATCCCAAACACACACCATGTGAAACTGTACGTGGGCAACTGTGCACTCAGTGGGTATGGACTAGTTTAACATATTAACATATTGTACTACATTGTGTAAATATTTTATCCTGTTTAATTACATTTTATACTATATTATATATCTATTATATTTCAGTTTAATGTGAGCAAACACTATCATTACTATCATTATGGTCAAGCTGTTATAAAAGATGGTATCACATTAATATAGTCTATCTATATAAAGTCTATGGTCTGACAGCCTCAGCAGCAATTCCAATTTTTAAAGATGGTGAAAATAGCGCCATCTGGTGGCCGGAAAGCACATCTTGTTCTGTTGCCTAAATATTGCTGTAATTCTAAAGTTGAAATTAATGTTCTGTGTTGGAAAAAAATAAAGTTAAAAATACAAAAAAACATATTATATTCTGTGTTGGTACAAAATAAAAATGAAATAAACACACCACAGTGTCTCCATGGTGAAGGCATATATAACCTAATAATGATAGTGATGCAAATAACCTAATTGTGATGCAGGCTGCAAAATCTGATGCAGAGGGGGAGGGAATATCACCTACGTGGCGGAGGTCTGCACTCTCTGAGTGCTTTTCTAGTTATTTCTATTTCTATTCTTGTCTTTATTTATAGTCTTTTTTTAATGTTCTTTTAAAAAAAACAAAAACTTTTTTCACATTTTCTCCTTTAATTTAATGTAATATCTTGTTTTACTCTTTCTTCCAGGAGCATTACTGGTTCTGGAGTGATGGCACATCTTTCAACTACCGGAGATGGTGTC
>NW_026079734.1:0-1046 GCF_006386435.1 Epinephelus moara | reverse complement strand
CTACTGAAGGAATGAAGCGACAAGTGACATAAACAGGAGCTGGATTGTCTCTGAGGCCTTGTGCCTTTAATGAGAGCAGACTGAATGTGTTATGAAAAGAATGCTTTTAGCACTCCTTCACATATATTCTGCAAAGTTAACTCTTCTTTCTTGTCTTATGCAAAATTAAAGGCTCAAGCATCCAAACAAACTGGTCTGTCATAGATCTATCTATTACTGCAGCATGGCTGTACACACTGCACCTTATACACCTCATAGTGAAGCACTAAATAACACAAAATGACATGTGTGGTGTTGCACTCACCTTTGTAGCCTCCTTTTGTCCGTCACCAACAGAAAAAAGCAAACAGCACTAATGCTACATCATCCTAAACGTTCAAAGAGCTTCCTGTTTGCAACAATGTGTCACCATTTAGTTGAACTCACTGGTGCCACCAACTGGTGCTGATTCCTGCAGAGGTCAATACCTAACTAATACCTCTTTTCCACCAAAATTAGAGTGTGTACACGTTTTTTTTTTTTTTTAAACACTGGAAAACCCAGCAAAATAGGCTATAGACTCCTCTCGCATTGCTCGCATTTGTAAGGTTTTTTTTAAATTATAAATCTCTTATTCATTCAGTCTGTCTTTCAGACGGTGCAGACTCATGTGAATTGATGTTTGAGTGCTGTTTGGGCAGAGACGGACAGTGTTTTGTGGTGGTGTGTTGTTGCATCTTGCCAGTTCAGGGACTAAAATTAACGTGTTTACCTGGGTGTTTCTGGTGCCATGTCATAATTCCGACATCCCATTATTCCGAAAATTACCCATTGTTCCGAAATCTCAATGTTTCGACATCCCATTGGTCCGACCATATTAAACCCATCGTTCCGAAGTCCCGTTGTTCCGAAATCTCAATGTTGCAATGCAAAAAGTTGAAAAAGCAAGCAGCAAGAGACCGTGTTGTTGTGTTGTTTACTGTTGCCATGACGACAACAGTCGCCCTGTTTTGAGGAAGTAGAACCGATGTTAAAAGTTATAATTTTAACCCAAACCATGATCTTTT
>NW_026079733.1:0-1634 GCF_006386435.1 Epinephelus moara | reverse complement strand
GCCTACATCATAACTTACATCAGAGCCTACATCACAACTTAACATCAGTCTATATCATAACTTACATCAGAGCCTACATCATAACTTACATCAGAGCCTGCATCACAACTGACATCAGTCTACATCATAACTTACATCAGAGCCTACATCATAACTTACATCAGAGCCTGCATCACAACTTACATCAGTCTACATCATAACTTACATCAGAGCCTACATCATGACTTACATCAGAGCCTACATCAGAGCCTGCATCACAACTTACATCAGTCTACATCATAACTTACATCAGAGCCTACATCATAACTTACATCAGAGCCTACATCACAACTTACATCAAGTCTANCCTGCATCACAACTTACATCAGTCTACATCATAACTTACATCAGAGCCTACATCATAACTTACATCAGAGCCTACATCAGAGCCTGCATCACAACTTACATCATAGCCTACATCATAACTTACATCAGAGCCTACATCACAACTTACATCAGTCTATATCACAACTTACATCAGTCTATATCACAACTTACATCAGAGTCTACATCATAAATTACATCAGAGCCTACATCAGGTCCTGACAGTGTTGATGTCACACACCTGACACACACAGCTGAGACGTCACACCACTGACATACACAGCTGAGACACACACCTGAGACGTCACACCTGAGACGTCACACCGCTGACGCACACAGCTGACACACACAACTGAGACACACACCTGAGATGTCACATGTCCAAACATGAAACTCAGACCTCAGACAATTCAGCCTCACGTTAATAGGAGCCTCAACCTATGACATCACACTCACTTCCTGATTCACCTGCTCTGACTGTCTCCTGTCTCCTGTCCCCTAACTCCTGTCTCGTGTCTCGTGTCTCCTGTCCCCAGTCTCCTGTCTCCTCTCTCATGTCTCCTGTCCCCCTAACTCCTGTCTCCTGTCTCCTGTCCCTTGTCTCCTGTCCCCCTAACTCCTGTCCCTTGTCTCCTGTCCCCTGTCCCTTGTCCCCTGTCTCCTGTCCCCTGTCTCCCGTCCCTTGTGTCCTGTCTCCTGTCCTTTGCCCCCTGTCCCCTCTCTCCTGTCTCCTGTCCCCTGTGTCCTGTCCTCAGACTTTAAAATGGATTATAACTCTGATGTGTTTCAGGTGAGATCACCTGACTCACCTGTTCACGGCTCCGCACTCCTCTTCCTCGTCTTCCTCAGTCTCTCCTGTCTCAAAAGACAAACACAAATGTCCGCGTCCTCTGTCCTGGTCTTGGCCTGTCCCTGTTGAGACTTGCTGTTTAAATAAAGTCACAAACACAAATCTCTCTCTCTGTGTGAGAAGCTCACTCGACCGACTCGCCCAAACCTGTCTGACCTGCTGACACTCCCTCTCTCTCTGTTCACTCTCTGTCAGGCTCCGCCCCCCCCCCCCCCCCCCCCCCATATGTGTTTACTGCAGCAGAGTCACGGTGTGAGGAGACTCTGATCCACGTCAGGATGTAGAGTCCCATCACTGTGCCAGTTCCATCTTTGAATATATGAGACGTCTTGATCAATGACCTCATCATGTGTCCAGGGAGATTCATTTCTCATTAACACTGACACACCTCCATTGGCTTCAGTCAGGGTGTACATGAACC
>NW_026079732.1:2158-2902 GCF_006386435.1 Epinephelus moara | reverse complement strand
CTGTCTAATTGAGTATTAAGATGGGCACACAACAGTATCCATGCTGTTTGGCTTAGCTACCAGCGGAGCTAACTGGTAGATTAGACTCTTGCTGTATCCGGTCGGCAAAACAGCAAAAACGTCTTTCTTGCAAAGGAAAGACTCGAGCGCCGTCTTCTGTTCCTCTTTTAGAGAAAAAGCCAAGTCGCTGTCGTCATCTGTTTAGCTCGCCTCTGGCCCGCCTATATCAGATACACCGATGTGATTGGTGCAGCTCGGTTTCATGGCCATAGGTAATGAGCATCATTACTGATTGCCAGAGACACTCGCTGAGCAAATTCAAATTGTGCTCTCGCAAGAACTCTGGATTTCCAAGGTAGGGTTCCCATAGAAACAATTTTCATTTAGATATCTTGAGGTGAGAGTTCAAGTGACTCCTTTGAAAATGTCTAAACTTGGAACATATTTTAGCCCTGTTTCTGACAAGCTATGCTGACATGTCTAGTTTAACAGGATACCACTACCTTCTTGCTAGGTTTAAAAAGTGCACCACAGCCTCCTAAAAACAGTAATGTCAGCCTCCAGTTAGTGTGTAAGAAGACTTTTAATTTGATGGGGGGGGTTTTTGACATGCATAGTTGACAGTTTTTTTTAAATTAACTGAACAAAGCTGAAACACCCAGAAAAGTCTATGTTCTAGTTAGATGCATCATGTGGAACATTTTATGACAATGACTGCAGATGATCAGTCTGATAATTGAGGAC
>NW_026079732.1:0-1163 GCF_006386435.1 Epinephelus moara | reverse complement strand
TAGATGTGAAATGTGAGTAAAACACTGCTAATTCAAAAAGCATCATGCAACTAATGACTACATTTTAAAGCTTTATTACCCAGCCAGGCTGATGGCTCTGATTGTTTCACATTCACAGTCTGCTGCTGCAGTTCACTGAGGTATAGGTTGGGTAAAACAATTTCGAAGGAGGTCTTAAGCTTCCAAATCTAAAGCTGTATTACTATTCTTCTCAGATGTTCTGTTCTATATAGGTTTGCTACAGGTTGCTTTATAGGATTTAAGACAAAAATGATTGGTGGCAGGGAAGAGAAGGGGGATCTCTGGTGGAGATGGAGGGCAAAGAACTGTTGTGAAGTGTGTGTTAATGTGTGTGCGTGCGTGCGTGTTTGAATGTTGTGGGGCAGGGGTGAATTGGAATGAGAAGTTGTGAATGGTGTTTAGGATGTAGGAATAAATGTCTTGTGTCTTGTATTTTATGTCTTGTGTGTATAAATGTATGGATGAAGTGATGTTTTATGTTGCTTGACACAATTCTAGGATAGGACATGTTATGGAATACATATTATGTGTTTAAAGGTATTATTAGTTTTGTTGAAAGATTGTAAGTACAACCTCGTGGAGTACAGCATGAAATTAATAAAGATAATTATACAAAAAAAGAGACAGACAACCATTCACACTCACACCTACGGAGAATTTAGAGTGACCAATTAACCTGCATGTCTTTGGACTGTGGGAGGAAGTCGGAGCACCTGGAGGAAACTCACGCTGACACAGGAGAACATGTAAACTCTGCACAGAAGGGCTCCCCCACCCCTGGGTTTGAACTAGGAACCCTCTTATTGTGGGGCGATAATGCTAACCACTGCACCACCGTGCAGCCACTAATTTAAGACAGCCTATCTAACAAACAACATCCAGATAATTATGAAAACATTTTAAAGTTATAAAGTTCAGATTCAGATTTTTGAGTCACTTCAATTTTTTGTGATCCATGTAGGAGAGCACTAAGTTTCTTCACTCAAAAGGGCCATGACGAGGTAATGTGTGGCCAATTTCACATACAGGTCTATTATTGGTTACTGTAGCCTGTCAGTTAGCTTTATAGAGGAGACAACAGCCTGTCTCACAATGTCAGAAGTAGGTAAATAACATAGTAACTACAATAATTGTGTTGCTCC
>NW_026079731.1:0-1000 GCF_006386435.1 Epinephelus moara | reverse complement strand
TGAGATGGACATTTTTCACTTTTTCATGACATCGAATTTGCCAAAAAATTAATCAATTAATTGAAGAAATAATCAGAAGATGAATCAGTAATAACTGTTGGTTGCAGCCCTGCAGTGCGTGTTTGAGATCAGAGTGTTTCCCATGTTGACACAGTCAGATGACGATAATCAGTTCGCACCAACAGAACGTAATCAGGGTTTTCCTGTCTAAATATTACATCTTGAATAATCTTTGGCATGCATGTGTATTAAGCTCGACACAACAAAAGAAAATCACAATAATAATCACTAGTGTACAGTAAGTGCACAGCCGATACACCACTCCGTCTACAGTACATACAAAAAGAGAACTTTCCAGAGAGAAAATATGGATCCTCGTCAGGATCTTTAAATATGTAAACAGGAAATAAGAAACAATGTGTAAAAATACCAGAACTGTACAGGTCGTGTAGATCTGACCAGACTGCAGTTTGTGTGCATTTCTTTACATATTTTTAGGTCCTTGTTTTTGGGAGAATATCGGAGTAATGAGCACCTTTTCTCCACAGAAAGTAATGCCCGTGTGATGCTGCTTCATTGTACAGGTGTGGTGGATCCACTCAGTCCAGGTGTGACGTGGGCCTCAGTCTCGTCTTTGGCACGCACTTTATTTTTCAGTTCAACAGTCGTACCCAGAAACATTTACAGTAACTTATTTTCTTTACCAATCGTCCTCGACTTCCCAAGAGATCAGCATACCAGAGAAAAGGTATACTTGTGTGCATACGTACGTGTATATTCCCTCCGTTGGCATTTTCTTGATGAGGGGGAATTTACAATACAACACAAATATGTAGTATTGATCGGCACAGAAACAGTTTGGATATAATACAGTGATAAATTATCAAACAGCAGAGCAGCGGTTGGAGCGCTGCAGGGAGGAGATTCACACACACACCAAGTCTTTCCACCATGTCCTATCCCAGTTCACAGTTCCTGGCTCTGAATGAACTGGGAGCAC
>NW_026079730.1:0-2687 GCF_006386435.1 Epinephelus moara | reverse complement strand
CAGGTTGAAAAATACCGAAGTTGTCCTTTAAGATCACATAATAACTTTTAATGTGGATAAGTTGTCCACAGTTGTCACCTTGAGTCCTTTGAAGGCATTTCAATCAAAGTAATTTTATATGGAAAATATTTTTGTTGTAACATTACCTTGTTAAAAATGTTATGATCAACTAACGTTATTCTGTAGGACCCTTTACTAAGTTAATCATCTGACCTATTGCTAATTTGTGTGCCACAGACACTGGCATGAAAATATGTGTGTATGGGGGGAACTGTGGTATAATAACGATTATATCATATCATGACTGCAATTTGTTGCATACTTGACCGGATTAACCTGTTAATAAGTCATTTGTGACTCTAAGGAGTGCAGTTTCTGTGCTATGCAGCTTACAAAACTGAAGACTGAGATTTTTCGAATACATTGTTGCTGTTGAGAGTATGTAATAGTTGGTCCAGCACTACCTTTTCGAGGATTTTAGATACAAAGGCGAGTTTGAAGATAAGCCGGAAGTTTTTCAAGTCTGTTGGCTCTAAAACAGGTCCCTTCAGCAGCGGTTCAACACAGGCAATTTTAAAAAGATCAGGTACAATGGCAGATGACAGAGAACTATTTGGTGATAGTCAGCAGTGCAGGGCCGAATGACTCTATTGTCTTGATACAGTTTTGTTGGGATGATCTCAAGGGGACTCACTCGCCCACTCCACTAACTTGATGTGGAAATGAGCGGTAGTCTAGAAAACTAGCGCGTTTTTTTTTTTTTGGAGGGCGCTCGTGCGCCCTGGGCGGTCGCCCACATTGCCCATAGCAAAAACCGTCCCTGGGTGTACAGAAAATCTAAAATTACCACTTGTCAACCAGACCCGCTGTCGACACTAACCTTGTGTAGCAGTAGGTCACTAGGCCAGAGACCAATTAGGGGAGACAGGAACTGGAGGAGGGGCTGATTGGCAGCAGGTGTGACTGCAGGCTTCACTCTCCTCAGACCCTTTGTGTGCTCTCCATGTGGCTGTGACTGTTAGATTCCCTGTGGCTCCGGTAAGCTGGACTTTTGGGGTTTTTAGTATTGTTTTATGATCATGTTAGCATTTTAATTGTTAGGGTACTGTAGGGGTGCATGCACCCTGAGGTATTTGTATTTTAACGATTTTAATACTGGGTCTGCCATAACCTGTTTGTAGGAAAGAGAGAATGAAAAGTTGACTCTGATACAGAGGTATGTAAAACATGCAACATTTAAACATTGTAATGTGCCCTACAAACTAAATTAACAGTGCTTTGTTGTTTCTAGGCATAGCACTGACTGCCGTTTATTTTAGTTTAGTATTACGTGTTTTAGTCTTATTGATTTTATTGTTTTTATTGTTTAGTATCGGATTGGACTTTGTTTAGTTTTAGAGTTTTAACATTCTGTCTCCTTCTGTTTCTAGTGCTGCGGCTGGTGGGGTCCTCCATTCACCGGTGTGGTTGGGGTGCTGGGAGTTCACTCTAGATGGTGATATAGTTTGTGGTTGCACATCTTTATTAGTGTGGTGTTTTATTTGAAGTGTGTCGGGTCTATATTTCTTTTAAATACATAGTATACTCCCAGTGCCCTAGCAGTGAGCGGTTGGTTTCCCAGCCGTAGTATGACTGTCTGTCCTCTTGTCCTTTCTTGCCTGTGTTCTTAAGGTTTTAGTTAATGTAAAATAAATGGCATGTTTATGACCCACTCTGACTGTTGCGGCCTCTTTATTGAAGCCCCTGCGTGCTAGTTCTCCCTAAAGGTTACACTCTGCCACCCAGGCTACTGCAGGTGGCAGTTCTCGCAAGGCTAATGACAGAGTTCAGTTTGGAGAGGCNTGTGTTCTTAAGGTTTTAGTTAATGTAAAATAAATGGCATGTTTATGACCCACTCTGACTGTTGCGGCCTCTTTATTGAACCCCTGCGTGCTAGTTCTCCCTAAAGGTTACACTCTGCCACCCAGGCTACTGCAGGTGTCAGTTCTCGCAAGGCTAATGACAGAGTTCAGTTTGGAGAGGCAGAGGAATTTTTTTATTTTTTTTTAAAATTATATTATAATACAGGAGATTTACGGGAAAATACTAATACAGGAGGACGGCGGGAAAGAGGGGTAAAATACGGTAGTTTCCCGGCCGAAACGGGAGACGTGACAGCTATGGGTAGAATGGGTGATATTTGCTCTAATAAGATCAATCTTGTTGAAGAAGTTAAAAATTTTGTTGCAGTCGGCTGGAGAGAAAACATTTGCAATTTGGGCTACGAAGGCTACGAAGTTCCTCATTGATGCACCAGGTGTTTTGTGTTTTATACAACCTATCTGCTAGTATACTATCGGGCTAATAAACTTTAAAACATGCAGTGAATCTAGGGCTTTGGAGGCAGAAGCCCGGGGAAAACAGTGGCAAGGGTAACTGTTTTGGAACTTTCCATCATATTACATAGCCTGCTTCTGCACACTGAGGGCCGAATTCACAAAAGGATTGCGTGGCTTTTGCGGCCGCTAAACCGGTAAAAATGGAGCAAACACATACCTTCTTATTCACAAAGCACACGCAGAGGGTGAAATGCTCCACTAACTGCGCTGCCAAGCAGATTGTGTCTCGGTGCTCTGGTGTTATTTGCACGTATTTAAATGAGGTAATATGCATGTATTTGGTGCAAAAATTGCCCCTTTCTATGCAAA
>NW_026079729.1:0-1080 GCF_006386435.1 Epinephelus moara | reverse complement strand
TTACCTCGCTGAACACAGGAGCTGCTGGTCTACTGCTGCCTCAATCAGTCACTTTGTTTGTGTTATTGTGTGACTTTGGTGGATCTGAAGTAACCCGTTAAAATGTCGAAGTCACACAATAACACAAACAAACCAATCTATGGAGGCAGAGGTAGACCAGCAACTCCCATGTTCAGTGACATAAATTTACTGTTTTTGTCGATGGAGTTTGGCTTTGAAGAGAGCGTAGGTAAATTTCACTTCCAGTTCAGTTTTAATTAGTACAGTTTTGATAAAAGTGTATGCGTTTGGGAAGTATTGAGCATTCCACTGGATAAATAAGACTTGGTTTATACTGCATGAGTTGTGTGAGATATGATACTATAAGATACGATACGATACGATACGATATGATACGATACGATATGCTTTATTAGGGAAATTTGTTTTGGGCTCAGGAGCTGCTGCCTTACAGCAATAGCCCAGAAGAAATGAAGCATACATGATAAAAACACATACTACATGTAACAGTGTTGCACATTAGCATTCATGTATTACACATAACACCAGCACACAACAGAGCACCATTAGCAAAGCACCACAAAATCCCTAAAGCATCGAGCGTCATATAGTCTCGCTGTTGTTATGACTTCAGTTCATCAAGAGTTGTCTGTAGTTTTGGATTCTTCGCTCTTCACTCTCGCAAGAATTCAGCTAGGGTTGCAGTATATATATATGTTTGGATTTATTTTGACATGGCGCAGCTCCTAATAGAGTTTCATGTTTTTTTTTCTGTGACTAAGCGACCAATGAAATTTTGCCGACTAATGACCTTCCAAGTTGACGAACGTTTGGTCGACTATTAGGGGGGCAGCCCTGGTTAAATCTTCCCTTTATGTTAGTTATTTTCTAAGGGGAGACTTTTTATCAATCAATCAATCAATCAATTTTATTTATAAAGCCCAATATCACAAATCACAATTTGCCTCACAGGGCTTTACAGCATACATCATCCCTCTGTCCTTTGGACCCTCACAGCTGATCAGGAAAAACTCCCCAACAAAACACTTTAACGGGGAAAAAATGGTAGAAAGCTCAGGA